>NC_088412.1:10882873-11152873 GCF_034236695.1 Oncorhynchus nerka | reverse complement strand
TGAGTTAAATCAGTAAATTTAAATAAATTCACTAGGCCCTAATCTATGGATTTCACATGACTGGGAATACAGATATGCATCTATTGGTTACAGATACTGGGGGAAAAAGGTAGGGGAGTGAATCAGAAAACCAGTCAGTATCTGGTGTGACCACTATTTGCCTTATGCAGCACAACACAACTCTTTTGCATAGAGTTGTTGATCAGGCTGTTGATTGTTGCCTGTTTAAATGTTGTGCCACTCCTCCTCAATGGCTGTGTGAAGTTGCTGGATATTGGCGGGAACAAGAACACACTGTTATACACGTTGATCCAGAGCATCCCAAACATGCTCAATGGGTGACATGTCTGGTGAGTATCCCGGCCATGAAAGAACTGGCACATTTTCAGCTGTACAGGTCCTTGCGACATGGGGCTGTGCATTATCATGCTGAAACATGAGGTGATGGCGGGTGGATGAATAGCACGACAATGGGCCTCAGGATCTCGTCACGGTATCTCTATGCTTTCAAATGGCCAACGATAAAATACAACTGTGTTCGTTGTCTGTAGCTTATGCCTGTCCATACTGTAACCCCACCTCCACCATGGAGCCCTCTGTTCACAACGTTGACATCAGCAAACCGCTCGCCCACACGACACCATACACGCTGTCTACCATCTGTCCTGTACAGTTGAAACCGGGTTTTATCTGTGAAGATCACACTTCTCCAGTGTGCCAGTGGCCAACGATGGTGAGCATTACTGTCAGGGTCAAGACCCTGGTGAGGATGACGAGAACATAGATGAACCTCCCTGAGACAGAGAAATTCTTCGGTTGTGCAAAAACCTACAGTTTCATATCCGGGTGGTTGGTCTCAGATGATCCCACAGTTGAAGAAGCCGGATGTGGGCCTCCTGGGTTGGCGTGGTTACACGTGGTCTGCGGTTGTGAGGCCAGTTGAACCAGTTTGTCCATATGGAAGATTTCGGGGATCTTTTATTTCAGCTCATGAAACATGGGACCAAAACTTTACATGTTGCCTTTTATATCTTTGTTCAGTGTATAAAGGTTCTCTTCAACTACCCCACAAGTTCATCACAACAAAGGTATTGCATACCCTCACATAAGCCCTCAATTCGATTCCTGGTTTTAACACACCAAGCCCTTCACTGACACAGAGATATTTAAAGAGTGCATAGTGACTGAAGGAATTGGCCGACAAAAATCTATGGGATAGTAGCCTTTAATGTCATCTGTCAATCAGGTACAGGCCTACCTCTTATTGCTTGAATAGGACGAAATATGTTCGAACACAAAACACCTCGTTGTTAGTAAAGTCAAATTAAAATGAAGGCTGTTTTAAATGAACTAAGCCTACTTAGTTTAAATTAATTAGCCTACTTTCATCACCCCTGCACTGTCCATCTCTGATTGATTGTGCTGAGGCTGCCGCTTCAACGTAATGAAAGTTATGTAAATTACTGAAACCGGGCTTATTGTGCTAAGGCTGCCGCTTCAACGTAATGAAAGTTATGTAAATTACTGAAACCGGGCTTATTGTGCTGAGGCTACCGCTTCAACGTAATGAAAGTTATGTAAATGACTGAAACCGGGCTTATTGTGCTGAGGCTGCCGCTTCAACGTAATGAAAGTTATGTAAATTACTGAAACCAGGCTTATTGTGAGGTCAATAACTCTAATAAAAGCTTCCTTTGACATTTGAGTCATTTAGAAGATGCTCTTATCCAGAGCGACTTACAGTAGTGAATTCATACATGTTTCATCATGGGCAACGAAACATAAATTATAGCAGTAACAAGCTATAAAAGTTAACCTCTGGTCATCCTCATCTTTACGCTATCAAAGTTTACCTCTGTTCATCCTCATCTTCACGCTATCAAAGTTAACCTCTGGTCATCCTCATCTTCATGCTATCAAAGTTAACCTCTGGTCATCTTCATCTTCATGCTATCAAAGTTAACCTCTGTTCATCCTCATCTTCATGCTATCAAAGTTAACCTCTGGTCATCCTCATCTTTGTTCCTTCACTCAAAACTGAACAAGACATCCGTAGTCTGCACGCACAGATGCTGCTTTCCTCGTATGGGCATTGCTGTGCTTCCTCGGTTGCTAAGGATATTTCCTTACTAGGGCTACACCACAGGAGGCCGGTGGCACCTTAATTGGGGAAGGGCGGGCTCGTGGTTATGGCTGGGGCGGAATAGGTAGAATGGTATCAAATATATTGGGCACATGGTTTCTATGTGTTTGATGCCATTCCATTTGCTCCATTCCAGCCATTATTATAAGCCGTCCTCCCCTCAGCAGCCTCCACTGAACTACACATGCGCAAACCTGCCCAACAAATATAGCCCGATTCTGGACCGATTGTCCAATCGTTCTGCTGCGGAGTTACCGCCAGGTGTATGTACTATACCGATTACTAGTTCACTACGATTTGGCTTGACTGAAACGTTAAATGTGGACTGAACCGTTACATCTAGACTGAACTGTTAAATGTGGACTGAACCGTTAAATGTGGACTGAACCGTTAAATGTGGACTGAACCGTTAAATGTGGACTGAACCATTAAATGTGGACTGAACGGTTAAATGTGGACTGAACTGTTAAATGTGGACTGAACCGTTACATCTGAACTGAACCGTTACATCTGAACTGAACCGTTAAATGTGGACTGAACCGTTAAATGTGGACTGAACTGTTAAATGTGGACTGAACCGTTACATCTGAACTGAACTGTTAAATGTGGACTGAACTGTTAAATGTGGACTGAACCGTTAAATGTGGACTGAACCGTTAAATGTGGACTGAACTGTTAAATGTGGACTGAACCGTTACATCTGAACTGAACTGTTAAATGTGGACTGAACTGTTAAATGTGGACTGAACTGTTAAATGTGGACTGAACCGTTAAATGTGGACTGAACCGTTAAATGTGGACTGAACCGTTAAATGTGGACTGAACCGTTACATCTGAACTGAACCGTTAAATGTGGACTGAACCGTTACATCTGGACTGAACTGTTAAATGTGGACTGAACCGTTAAATGTGGACTGAACCGTTAAATGTGGACTGAACCGTTACATCTGAACTGAACCGTTAAATGTGGACTGAACCGTTAAATGTGGACTGAACCGTTACATCTGAACTGAACCGTTAAATGTGGACTGAACCGTTACATCTGGACTGAACTGTTAAATGTGGACTGAACCGTTAAATGTGGACTGAACTGTTAAATGTGGACTGAACCGTTACATCTGGACTGAACTGTTAAATGTGGACTGAACCGTTAAATGTGGACTGAACCGTTAAATGTGGACTGAACCGTTACATCTAGACTGAACTGTTAAATGTGGACTGAACCGTTAAATGTGGACTGAACCGTTAAATGTGGACTAAACCATTACATCTGGACTGAAACGTTAAATGTGGACTGAACCGTTACATCTAGACTGAACTGTTAAATGTGGACTGAACTGTTAAATGTGGACTGAACCGTTAAATGTGGACTAAACCATTACATCTGGACTGAACCGTTAAATGTGGACTGAACCGTTAAATGTGGACTGAACCGTTAAATGTGGACTGAACTGTTAAATGTGGACTGAACTGTTAAATGTGGACTGAACTGTTAAATGTGGACTCAACTGTTAAATGTGGACTGAACTGTTAAATGTGGACTCAACTGTTAAATGTGGACTGAACCGTTAAATGTGGACTGAACTGTTAAATGTGGACTGAACTGTTAAATGTGGACTCAACTGTTAAATGTGGACTGAACCGTTAAATGTGGACTGAACTGTTAAATGTGGACTGAACTGTTAAATGTGGACTGAACGGTTAAATGTGGACTGAACTGTTAAATGTGGACTGAACCGTTAAATGTGGACTGAACCGTTACATCTAGACTGAACTGTTAAATGTGGACTGAACCGTTAAATGTGGACTAAACCGTTAAATGTGGACTGAAACGTTACATCTGGACTGAAACGTTAAATGTGGACTGAACTGTTAAATGTGGACTGAACTGTTAAATGTGGACTGAACCGTTAAATGTGGACTGAACCGTTAAATGTGGACTGAACCGTTAAATGTGGACTGAACTATTAAATGTGGACTGAACTGTTAAATGTGGACTGAACCGTTAAATATGGACTGAACTGTTAAATGTGGACTGAACCGTTAAATGTGGACTGAACCGTTAAATGTGAGAGGTTCTCCAATGGTTATTTAGTGCCCTACCCTATGGGCCCTGGTCAAAAGTAGTGCACTAAATAGGGAATAGGGTGCCACTTGGGATGGTCTTAGAGTAGTCTACAGGCTACAGCTAAGTAATAAGATAATGGTTACTAATCAGAATATCAAACAGAAATCTCCCTCAACAAAGTCCGCATTTTTTTGCTATCAGTTTCAGTTCGAAGCCTACCATCATCAGGGTGATAAATAACCGCAGTCATTGGCTGCATCAGAAATGGCACCCTGTTCCCTACATAGTGTACTACTATTTCGACCAAAGCTGAGAGCCCTGTGGGCCCTGTTCAGAAGTAGTGTACTACTATTTCGACCAGAACTGAGAGCCCTGTGGGCCCTGTGCCCTACATAGTGTACTACTATTTCGACCAGAGCTCAGAGCCCTGTGGGCCCTGTTCAGTAGTAGTGCATTACTTTTCGACCAGAGCTGAGAACCCTGTGGGCCCTGTTCAGAAGTAGTGTACTACTATTTCGACCAGAGCTGAAAGCCCTGTGGGCCCTGTTCAGAAGTAGTGCATTACTTTTTGACCAGAGCTCAGAGCCCTGTGGGCCCTGTTCAGTAGTAGTGCATTACTTTTCAACCAGAGCTGAGAGCCCTGTGGGCCCTGTTCAGAAGTAGTGTACTACTATTTCGACCAGAGCTGAAAGCCCTGTGGGCCCTGTTCAGAAGTAGTGTATTACTTTTTGACCAGAGCTCAGAGCTCTGTGGGCCCTGTTCAGAAGTAGTGTACTACTATTTCGACCAGAGCTGAAAGCCCTGTGGGCCCTGTTCAGAAGTAGTGCATTACTTTTTGACCAGAGCTCAGAGCTCTGTGGGCCCTGTTCAGAAGTAGTGCATTACTTTTTGACCAGAGCTCAGAGCTCTGTGGGCCCTATTCAGAAGTAGTGTACTATAAAGGGAATGTTGTGTCATTTGGTGACGCAGTCACTGATGAAGATTAAAACACAATTCAACCAGAACCAGGGACAATCATTACTATTATAGTGACAATGGGTCTGATGTCACGTGGAGATCACACAGACACACACACACACACACACACACACACACACACACACACACACACACACACACACACACACACACACACACACACACACACACACACACTGACCTCTCTGAGCGGTTCATTCAGCTCCCCCAGAATGCTCTCCTCGTCAAACATCTTGCCCTGGAAACGATGTTCGTAGTAGTCATGGACCCGCTGTCGCATGCCGGCAGGCAGCTTGTGGAAGGACATGTACTGCTCCACCTGTTTATACTGTAGACACAGAGATAATTGATTAGTTGATTGAAAGACATGTACTGCTCCACCTGTTTATACTGTAGACACAGAGATAATTGATTAGTTGATTGATTGATTGAAAAACATGTACTTCTCCACCTGTTTACACTGTACAAGACAAAGATAATTGATTAGTTGATTGATTGATTGAAAAATATGTACTTCTCCACCTGTTTATACTGTAAAAGACAGAGATAATTGATTAGTTGGTTGATTGATTGATAAACTGATTGATTGAAAAACATGTACTTCTCCACCTGTTTATACTGTACAAGACAGAGATAATTGATTAGTTGATTGATTGATTGATTGATTGATTGATTGATTGATTGAAAGACATGAACTTCTCCACCTGTTTATACTGTACAAGACAGAGATAATTGATTGATTGATTGATTGATTGATTGATTGATTGATTGATTGATTGAAAGACATGTACTGCTCCACCTGTTTATACTGTACAAGACAAAGATAATTGATTAGTTGGTTGATTGATTGATAAACTGATTGATTGAAAGACGTGTACTTCTCCACCTGTTTATACTGTACAAGACAGAGATAATTGATTAGTTGATTGATTGATTGATAAACTGATTGATTGAAAGACGTGTACTTCTCCACCTGTTTATACTGTACAAGACAGAGATAATTGATTAGTTGATTGATTGATTGATAAACTGATTGATTGAAAGACGTGTACTTCTCCACCTGTTTATACTGTAGAAGACTAAGAGGACGGGGGTGGCGTTGAGGACCACGATGCAAACAGGAAGAACAGAAAGACGTTTGTCTCAGCCTACTACTTTTAACTATCAAATCAATACAACTTATCAAACCGTTGTCAGATTTGTGTTAAAACAGGTGATGAACGTACCACTGACACAGGACAGTTCTAGTATATCCAGGTACATGGAGAAATACCGTATGTTGAGGCTCCACAGAAATACCGTATGTTGAGGCTCCACAGAAATACCGTATGTTGAGGCTCCACAGAAATACCGTATGTTGAGGCTCCACAGAAATACCGTATGTTGAGGCTCCACAGAAATACCGTATGTTGAGGCTCCACAGAAATACCGTATGTTGAGGCTCCACAGAAATACCGTATGTTGAGGTTCCACAGAAATACCGTATGTTGAGGCTCCACAGAAATACCGTATGTTGAGGCTCCACAGAAATACCGTATGTTGAGGCTCCACAGAAATACCGTATGTTGAGGCTCCACAGAAATACCGTATGTTGTACTGCAATGACGATAACCTCCAGCACACCAGTGATGTTGAGGCTCCACAGATCTCATCAGGATTGTGAACAAGTTGTCGTTTGAATCGTTTCAGTGTAATATTATCACTTTGTGTATTGAGCCTGAGAGTGCATTGTCTGAGTGTTTCAGTGAACCAGAGAGTAGCAGTTTATCATTGTCTGAGTGTTTCAGTGAACCAGAGAGCAGCAGTTTATCATTGTCTGAGTGTTTCAGTGAACTAGAGAGCAGCAGTTTATCATTGTCTGAGTGTTTCAGTGAACCAGAGAGCAGCAGTTTATCATTGTCTGAGTGTTTCAGTGAACTAGAGAGCAGCAGTTTATCATTGTCTGAGTGTTTCAGTGAACTAGAGAGCAGCAGTTTATCATTGTCTGAGTGTTTCAGTGAACCAGAGAGCAGCAGTTTATCATTGTCTGAGTGTTTCAGTGAACTAGAGAGCAGAAGTTTATCATTGTCTGAGTGTTTCAGTGAACTAGAGAGCAGCAGTTTATCATTGTCTGAGTGTTTCAGTGAACCAGAGAGCAGCAGTTTATCATTGTCTGAGTGTTTCAGTGAACCAGAGAGCAGCAGTTTATCATTGTCTGAGTGTTTCAGTGAACCAGAGAGCAGCAGTTTATCATTGTCTGAGTGTTTCAGTGAACCAGAGAGCAGCAGTTTATCATTGTCTGAGTGTTTCAGTGAACCAGAGAGCAGCAGTTTATCATTGTCTGAGTGTTTCAGTGAACCAGAGAGCAGCAGTTTATCATTGTCTGAGTGTTTCAGTGAACCAGAGAGCAGCAGTTTATCATTGTCTGAGTGTTTCAGTGAACCAGAGAGCAGCAGTTTATCATTGTCTGGGTGTTTCAGTGAACCAGAGAGCAGCAGTTTATCATTGTCTGAGTGTTTCAGTGAACCAGAGAGCAGCAGTTTATCATTGTCTGAGTGTTTCAGTGAACTAGAGAGCAGCAGTTTATCATTGTCTGAGTGTTTCAGTGAACTAGAGAGCAGCAGTTTATCATTGTCTGAGTGTTTCAGTGAACTAGAGAGCAGCAGTTTATCATTGTCTGAGTGTTTCAGTGAACTAGAAGCAGCAGAGAGTGTTTCAGTGAAGCAGTTTATCATTGTCTGAGTGTTTCAGTGAACTAGAGAGCAGCAGTTTATCATTGTCTGAGTGTTTCAGTGAACCAGAGAGTAGCAGTTTATCATTGTCTGAGTGTTTCAGTGAACCAGAGAGCAGCAGTTTATCATTGTCTGAGTGTTTCAGTGAACTAGAGAGCAGCAGTTTATCATTGTCTGAGTGTTTCAGTGAACCAGAGAGCAGCAGTTTATCATTGTCTGAGTGTTTCAGTGAACTAGAGAGCAGCAGTTTATCATTGCTCTCATAGGTTGACAGTTAACTGTTTTATAAACCTCCTGACAGCTCTATGAGAGATGTCTGAACACCAATTAATGGAATGGTGATCTCCAAAAAACTGTCCTCGCTGCAGAAATAATCTCGTTTGAATCGTTTCAGAGCAGCAGTTTATCATTGCTCTCATAGGTTGACAGTTAACTGTTTTATAAACCTCCTGACAGCTCTATGAGAGATGTCTGAACACTAATTAATGGAATGGTGATCTCCAAAAAACTGTCCTCGCTGCAGAAATAATCTCGTTTGAATCGTTTCAGAGCAGCAGTTTATCATTGCTCTCATAGGTTGACAGTTAACTGTTTTATAAACCTCCTGACAGCTCTATGAGAGATGTCTGAACACCAATTAATGGAATGGTGATCTCCAAAAAACTGTCCTCGCTGCAGAAATAATCTCCCCCGGGTAATCACAGTAATAAGGTTGTTATCAGTCAGCAGGTAGGTCATCACATGTATTGTTGTCTCGACCTTCTTGCCCTTTGTGCTGGTGTCTGTGCCCAATAATGTTTGTACCATGTTTTGTGCTGCTACCATGTTGTGTTGCTGTGTTTTCATGTGTTGCTGCCATGCTATGTTATTGTCTTAGGTCTCTATGTTGTGTTGTCTCTCTTGTCATGTGTGTTTTGTCCTATATTTTATCTTTTAATCCCAGCTGGTAGACCGTCATTGTAAATATCAATTAGTTCTTAACTGACTTGCCTAGTTAAATAAAGGTTAAATAAAAAAATAAAAAATAATTAATACGGTTGTTAGCAGTCAACGTGTAGGTCATCACATTAATACGGTTGTTAGCAGTCAACGTGTAGGTCATCACATTAATACGGTTGTTAGCAGTCAACGTGTAGGTCACCACATTAATACGGTTGTTAGCAGTCAACGTGTAGGTCATCACATTAATACGGTTGTTAGCAGTCAACGTGTAGGTCATCACATTAATACGGTTGTTAGCAGTCAACGTGTAGGTCATCACATTAATACCGTTGTTAGCAGTCAACGTGTAGGTCATCACATTAATACCGTTGTTAGCAGTCAACGTGTAGGTCATCACATTAATACGGTTGTTAGCAGTCAACGTGTAGGTCATCACATTAATACGGTTGTTAGCAGTCAACGTGTAGGTCATCACATTAATACGGTTGTTAGCAGTCAACGTGTAGGTCATCACATTAATACGGTTGTTAGCAGTCAACGTAGGTCATCACATTAATACGGTTGTTAGCAGTCAACGTGTAGGTCATCACATTAATACCGTTGTTAGCAGTCAACGTGTAGGTCATCACATTAATACGGTTGTCAGCAGTCAACGTGTAGGTCATCACATTAATACCGTTGTTAGCAGTCAACGTGTAGGTCATCACATTAATACGGTTGTTAGCAGTCAACGTGTAGGTCATCACATTAATACGGTTGTTAGCAGTCAACGTGTAGGTCATCACATTAATACGGTTGTTAGCAGTCAACGTGTAGGTCATCACATTAATACGGTTGTTAGCAGTCAACGTGTAGGTCATCACATTAATACGGTTGTTAGCAGTCAACGTGTAGGTCATCACATTAATACGGTTGTTAGCAGTCAACGTGTAGGTCATCACATTAATACGGTTGTTAGCAGTCAACATGTAGGTCATCACATTAATACCGTTGTTAGCAGTCAACGTGTAGGTCATCACATTAATACCGTAGTTAGCAGTCAACGTGTAGGTCATCACATTAATACGGTTGTTAGCAGTCAACGTGTAGGTCATCACATTAATACGGTTGTTAGCAGTCAACATGTAGGTCATCACATTAATACCGTTGTTAGCAGTCAACGTGTAGGTCATCACATTAATACGGTTGTTAGCAGTCAACATGTAGGTCATCACATTAATACCGTTGTTAGCAGTCAACGTGTAGGTCATCACATTAAGTACGTGTAGGTTGTTAGCAGTCAACGTGTAGGTCATCACATTAATACGGTTGTTAGCAGTCAACATGTAGGTCATCACATTAATACGGTTGTTAGCAGTCAACGTGTAGGTCATCACATTAATACAGTTGTCAGCAGTCAACGTGTAGGTCATCACATTAATACGGTTGTCAGCAGTCAACGTGTAGGTCATCACATTAATACGGTTGTTAGCAGTCAACATGTAGGTCATCACATTAATACGGTTGTTAGCAGTCAACGTGTAGGTCATCACATTAATACGGTTGTCAGCAGTCAACATGTAGGTCATCACATTAATACGGTTGTCAGCAGTCAACGTGTAGGTCATCACATTAATACGGTTGTCAGCAGTCAACGTGTAGGTCATCACATTAATACGGTTGTCAGCAGTCAACGTGTAGGTCATCACATTAATACGGTTGTCAGCAGTCAACGTGTAGGTCATCACATTAATACGGTTGTCAGCAGTCAACGTGTAGGTCATCACATTAATACGGTTGTCAGCAGTCAACGTGTAGGTCATCACATTAATACGGTTGTCAGCAGTCAACATGTAGGTCATCACATTAATACGGTTGTCAGCAGTCAACGTGTAGGTCATCACATTAATACGGTTGTCAGCAGTCAACGTGTAGGTCATCACATTAATACGGTTGTTAGCAGTCAACGTGTAGGTCATCACATTAATACCGCTGTTAGCAGTCAACGTGTAGGTCATCACATTAATACGGTTGTCAGCAGTCAACGTGTAGGTCATCACATTAATACGGTTGTCAGCAGTCAACGTGTAGGTCATCACATTAATACGGTTGTTAGCAGTCAACGTGTAGGTCATCACATTAATACGGTTGTCAGCAGTCAACGTGTAGGTCATCACATTAATACGGTTGTCAGCAGTCAACGTGTAGGTCATCACATTAATACGGTTGTTAGCAGTCAACGTGTAGGTCATCACATTAATACCGTTGTTAGCAGTCAACGTGTAGGTCATCACATTAATACGGTTGTCAGCAGTCAACGTGTAGGTCATCACATTAATACGGTTGTTAGCAGTCAACGTGTAGGTCATCACATTTACCAGGGTGTCCTTGACCAGAGCCCATTGCACCCTATTCCCTATATAGTGCACTACTTTTTTTACCAAGGTCCATAGGGCTCTATGGGGAATAGAGGGCCATTTGGGATGGGCCCCTTGAGGTCCATCCTATCAGTCGGTGAAGCTACGTAGAGAGTTAAGGTATGTTAAATTTCCTCTGGAGAGTAGAAGTGGACGACAGAAGATGTTTCCTCCTCCTTTCCTCTCTTCCTCACGTTCTCTCCTCTCCATCCCTCTCCCTATGTATCTCATTCACCTCTTAATGTCTCTCTCTGTTTCTCTCTCTGTTTCTCTCTCTGTTTCTCTCTGTTTCTCTCTCTGTTTCTCTCTCTCTCTCTCTCTCTCTCTGTTTCTCTGTTTCTCTCAGTTTCTCTCTTTCTCCCTCTGTTTCTCTCTCTGTTTCTCTCTCTCTCTCTCTCTGTTTCTCAGTTTTTCTCTCTGTTTCTCTCTCTGTTTCTCTCTGTCTCTGTTTCTCTCTCTCTCTCTCTCTCTCTCTCTCTCTCTCTCTCTCTCTCTCTGTTTCTCTCTGTTTCTGTCTGTTTCTCTCTCTCTTTCTCTCTCTGTTTCTCTGTTTTTCTCTCTGTTTCTCTCTCTGTTTCTCTGTTTCTCTCTCTGTTTCTCTCCTCCATCCCTCTTCCTATGTATCTCCTTCACCTCTTAATTTCTCTCTCGCTCTCTCTCTGTGTTTCTCTCTCTCACTCTCTCTCTCTGTGTTTCTCTCTCTCTCTCCTGATCCCTAGGAGGTCCATTCCTCTTGAAGTTAAACTTTTAATTGAATTTCTTGCAATGCAAGCTTCATAATTCATCTTCTTGAACTTTTATGACTTTTTCAGCATGCACTCTTTCCCTATTATATTTTATAGACCCTCTGTTATGGACCATTTCCTGACTGCAGGCTATATGCTGTGCACATACTGAATCGTTCCAGAGCAGCCAACAGCTGTCTGAAAAGCCCTTCTCTCTGCACATACCGTATGACCAATCCCAAATCAACCAGTAGCTTCAAAACACCAAGGCACTTGGTGTAGATCTGAGAGGATTGGATTGGTGTAATTAATGTGACGGTAGCTCCATATTGCCCTCTGAGGAAAGCAATGAGGAAAATTGGAATTGGCATTTCAGTTTACAACCCTGGCCGCCAGGCTCTCACTACTGAGAAGGCAAGGACAGACCTTTGGACTCAGAGTCTAGTCCAGATGCATCTTAATTTGACCCTGCTTCTCACAGTAGGAAAATAATCCTACAGCAACAGGAAATGTGAATTATTATGTGTAATAGAATTCATCTATATTTTTATAGGGTTTGATACATTTTCATTATGGCAAATCAAGTCTGACATTTTTAAGTGGAAATTACAAACTTCAGAAACCTTTTTAAACCTTGAATACAATACAATTCAGAAAATCCTCTGCTATAACAGAGATAGCCGATCTTAATTCACTCACCTTCTCCTGGTACTGCCGTCGGGAAGAGTCCAGTGACTGAATGAGAGCGGTTGCATGGCCTACAAACATGGCGTAGCAGGTGGCACCCACGATCATGCTGAGTATGGTGAGCCACACATCCGCCAGGCCCACAGGAGGGTACATACCGTACCCGATACACAGCATGTGACTCATAGCCTTGAACAGGGCATAGGAATACTGCTGGCCCCACGTGTCATTCTGCAGGAGGGAGAGGAGAGAAGGGGAATGGGAGATGAGAAGAAGAGTGAGAGAAGAGAAGGAAAGATGTTCCCAATTGCCTATGTTCCAGGAGGAACATTGGACTTTAGGAACACTGGACATTTGGAACACTGGAACAATGGATGTTTGGAACACTGGACTTATGGAACACTGGATGTTTGGAACACTGGACTTTAGGAACATTGGACTGTTGGAACACTGGAGTTCCGGAATAATGGCATTTTTTGGAACACTGGATGTTTGGAACACTGGACTTCTGGAACACTGGATGTTTGGAATAGTGATCACCATCTTGATGACCCAGCAGTCAGAAGGGAAGTCCTGTAGCATGTGGACCAGGAACTGGTGTGTGTGTGTGTGTGTGTGTGTGTGTGTGTGTGTGTGTGTGTGTGTGTGTGTGTGTGTGTGTGTGTATGTGTGTGTGTGTGTGTGTGTGTGTGTGTGTGTGTGTGTGTGTGTGTGTGTGTGTGTGTGTGTGTACTCACCACCATCTTGTTCCTGGTGACCCAGCAGTCAGAGGGGAACTCCTGCAGCATGGGAACCAGGAACTGCAGACATCCGTCCCAGTGACACAGCAGCAGCATCATAGCAATCAGATTCACAATCCTCACCATGGCACTGGCTAGGTCATAGGTCATATGGAAAATCTAGGGGATTAGAATTAGTTAAACACGTAATTGTCCTCCATGCAATGTGGATTAACAAACATTAACAGGACCTGCAGCTAGTTAAGTAACTAGACATGTACTGTATTATTTTGCCAGTGTAAACACTACTTAACACTAAACGAATGCACAATTTCAGTTTGACAATTGTGCTGCTGCTGCCTCCAATGTAATTAGCTAGTAGTGAGATTAGTAGTGAGATTAGTAGTGAGATTAGTAGTGGGTGGGGTAGGAGGTGCAGTAGGTGCTATGTGGCCGTAGTCTGTACTGGTACCCAGTGTATATTGGCCAAGCTACCGTTACTCATTGTGTATTTATTCCTTGTGTTATTATTTCTCACTAAAAAAATACCTCAGCATTGTTGGGAAGGACTTTCACTGTTAGTCGACACATGTTGTTTACCATATGCATGGGACAAATACAATGTGGTTTGATTTGAGTCCCTCTACTCATAGGCCACATCACATTGTTGTTAATCTGCCCACCACAGACCAGCAGACGGACCAGACAGCATAGCAACACTATTATAAGGGATATTTATTTTTACGTAATCATCATCTGGGACTATCATCACTATGTACTAATGGTCCTGAGGGGGTGTGGGTGTCTGTGTGGGGGGGGGGGGGATTATATTCTCTTTACAGTGGTAAAAGGTCCCACTGAGAACACTGCTAGCCTATTCTCTGCAGCCAGCAAAGTAAAGTGACAATATGCATGGTTACGTCATATCATCAATGAGTGTGGTGGCTCTTTTCAGTGTGTGTGTGTGTGTGTCCGTGCGTGTGTGTGTGTGTACATTGGATCTTAGATCCATGTCTGATGGAGTAACTGGATGTAGTTAGGGGATGGAGTTAGGGGATGGAGTTAGGGGATGGAGTTACGGGATGGAGTTAGGTGATGGAGTTAGGGGATGGAGTTACGGGATGGAGTTAGGTGATGGAGTTAGGGGATGGAGTTAAGGGATGTAGTTAGGTGATGGAGTTAGGGGATGGAGTTACGGGATGGAGTTAGGGGATGGAGTTACAGGATGGAGTTAGGGGATGGAGTTACGGGATGGAGTTAGGGATGGAGTTACGGGATGGAGTTAGGGATGGTAGTTAGGGATGGAGTTAGGGGATGGAGTTACGGGATGGAGTTAGGGGATGGAGTTAGGGGATGGAGTTAGGGGATGGAGTTAGGTGATGGAGTTAGGGGATGGAGTTACGGGATGGAGTTCAGGGATGTAGTTAGGTGATGGAGTTACGGGATGTAGTTATGGGATGGAGTTAGGGGATGGAGTTACGGGATGGAGTTAGGGGATGGAGTTAGGGGATGGAGTTAGGTGTTGGAGTTACGTGATGCTTCGTCAATTACACCTCTATTACTAAAGTCAGCACTTTGTGCAAATGCCACACACAGAGAATCTAAACTATATCAAAATACTTCATATCTGAACCAGTAATTTGTCATATCTGAACCAGTAACGTATATATATAATTGAAATTGTAAAGCAGCACATTGAAACTACAGTAGGTCTATGGTTAAGTGGTTACTATGACTGGGTTACTATGGTTACTATGCACTTGTGCACATCATTAAAGCAATTTCTCATTCCTTTGAACAAATTGCAATTGATAATGTACAAGTGTCAGCTTTTTTCCACATTATCAATTGCTCATGTCATGTTGATCAAAATATAGTAGATGGTTCTCTGTTGAATAGTCTTACCCCTCAAAACATCTAGGCATTAGTTCCTTGCATAAGCCATTACATGCAAAATTGTTGAACTATTTGTCATAAACTGTCAAGCACATTTCTATTAGACCTTTTGTACAAAAACGTGAATTGATGAATCGTGCAGGTGAAATTGACCCTCACTCATGAAGGAATGTAAAGTGTTAGTTCAACCAACAATCAACCAACCAGTTGTCTAAATTGCTTAAAGTTGCATGTCATGAAGAATCAATTGGCAAGCATAAATAGACAGACCACAACACAGAGTTGCAATTTTCCAATAATGGATGGACCAGGAAACGAACCGGGTCAACAGCCAAGAGGAGGAAGAAGAGGAGCAAGGATGCGTGGTGGAAGGCAAAACAGAGGAAGAGGCAGAAGAGGACATAGGTGCATATCTGATGACAGAAGGGCCACTATTGTAGACCATGTTGTCAATCATGGCCTTACAATGGCTGAGGCGGGTCAAAGGGTGCAGACGAATATTGGGAGATCAACCGTGTCCTCAATAGTTCAAACGTTCGAAGAGAGAACAGGTATGTCCACCAATGTACAGTGCACTGTTACTGTATATAAGCTGTATACTGTATACTTCCTACAATGCTTCATATTACAGTAGTCCACTTGTATTTCACAGCATACAGAAATATACTCTATACAGATACATACTGCACCTTACATGCACCCACCTGTATGTTTTACAGTAAAATGTGTGTTCTCATAGTTTTTGTCTCTGTGAAAGTGTGCGATGCATCACTGTATTTTTCCCCACATAGGACTGCAAGATTACCTCAAACCGGTGGCAGAGGACGCCTTTTCACACCTCAACAGGAGGAGGCTATTTGCACCATGGTGCGAGCAAACAATGCCATGAGACTCAGGGAAATACAAAGGACCATTATAGAAGACAACGATGTCTTTGAAAACATCCATACGGTTAGCATCTCAACCATTGACAGGGTGCTGCAGAGAAACCAGATGAGTATGAAATAGAGGTACCGTGTACCATTCCAAAGGAATGAGGACAGAGTTAAGGAGCTACGGTACCAGTATGTACAGGTAAAACATATATCTATGTAACTACTTTACAGCAACATTTTATAGTGATACATAGTACAGTAAGCATAAACTGCACACATTTCCATTGCTGTGGAAGGAACATGCAATATATGTACATTTTATGTCACTCTTCCTTACCAAAACAAATTCAACTGTGTGTTCTGGGATATAGCGTATAATGGAGTTGGAATCAAGTGAACCCTCTCACAACTTTGTATACGTGGATGAGGCTGGCTTCAACCTGGCCAAATGCAGAAGGCGGGGTCGGAATATCATCGGTCACAGAGCTACTGTGGATTTGCCAGGCCAACGGGGAGGAAATATCACCATGTGTGCTGCTATTTCGGAGCATGGTGTGCTAACAAATATCCCCCGTATAGGGCCATACAACACCCAGCATCTACTCAACTTTTTAGAGACTCTACAGGGCTCTCATCCCTGATGATGAGAGGGGTCTGCTTAGGGAGGATTTGCCAAAGTATGTGGTCCTTTGTGATAATGTGAGTTTCCATCGATCAAACATCATAAGGCAATGGTTTGTGACCCACCCGAGGATGCTCATAGAATTCCTCCCACCTTATTCACCATTCCTTAACCCAATTGAGGAGTTCTTTTCAGCATGGAAGTGGAAGGTGTACGATCGTCAGCCACACACACAGATGACCCTGCTGGCTGCAATGGATGCAGCATGAGAGGACATCACAGTAGACGCCTGCAGAGGATGGATAAGGCATTCCAAAAGATTCTTTCCACGTTGCATTGGAAGGGAGAATATCCGGTGTGATGTGGATGAGAATATGTGGGCCGGCAGACAGGAACGTCTGGATGTGTAGAGACAGCACAACAGTGCTGCGGGCAAAGTTGTGCCTTAGGGGTGGTTTCCTGTGTTTCTTTCTAATTTAGTTTTTTTCCCTTTGTGCCCCTTGGGTTGTCCAGTCTCTTTCAATCAATAACCCACATACAGTAATATGTAAATAGTACTGTTGAAATTGATATATGCCATAGAAGTGCAGCCTTGTGCATTTTCAATACAGTAACTGTCATCCAAACTGTAGCCTAAGTTTACATCAGGTAATACTGTCAAAGTACACAGTTACATTGACAACATGCCTAAACATTTTGACGTCCTTGTTCGTGAACAATGACTCAATGACTTATCATTCTGATGACACTGACATGATCATTGGCATGAATATTTACTGTTGAGAGATGTACTAAGGATTTTTAGTGACTGACTAGCTTTAGAAACATATCTATTGTATATTGCAGTTTGTACAAATTGTTCTGAGAAATGCACTTATTATTTTGCACATGTTAGGGATGATGTGAAAAATGCACCAAAGCGACTGAGAAAAACTGTAAACCGTACAGCCTCTACAATGAATCTACAATGAATGAGAGAGCAGATCAATGCCTTCTGTCCAGGGTTGGGTAAATTCTATTTCAATTCAGTCCATTCAATTAGTAAACTTCAATTTGGAATGTCAGTTTACTTCCAGAGTTGACTGAGTTGAAATGGAATTGATCTCAATCCTGCCCTCAAGCCCTACCTCCCAAGCCGTACCTCCTGGTGCCTCCCAAGCCCTACCTCCTGGTGCCTCCCAAGCCGTACCTCCTGGTGCCTCCCAAGCCCTACCTCCTGGTGCCTCCCAAGCCGTACCTCCTGGTGCCTCCCAAGCCGTACCTCCTGGTGCCTCCAAAGCCCTACCTCCTGGTGCCTCCCAAGCCGTACCTCCTGGTGCCTCCCAAGCCCTACCTCCTGGTGCCTCCCAAGCCCTACCTCCTGGTGCCTCCCAAGCCCTACCTCCTGGTGCCTCCCAAGCCCTACCTCCTGGTGCCTCCCAAGCCCTACCTCCTGGTGCCTCCCAAGCCCTACCTCCTGGTGCCTCCCAAGCCCTACCTCCTGGTGTCTCCCAAGCCGTACCTCCTGGTGTCTCCCAAGCCCTATCTCCGGGTGCCTCCCAAGCCGTACCTCCTGGTGCCTCCCAAGCCCTACCTCCTGGTGCCTCCCAAGCCGTACCTCCTGGTGCCTCCCAAGCCCTACCTCCTGGTGCCTCCCAAGCCGTACCTCCTGGTGCCTCCCAAGCCCTACCTCCTGGTGCCTCCCAAGCCCTACCTCCTGGTGCCTCCCAAGCCCTACCTCCTGGTGCCTCCCAAGCCGTACCTCCTGGTGTCTCCCAAGCCCTATCTCCGGGTGCCTCCCAAGCCCTACCTCAATGGCTCAGACACAAGAGGCATGTGGCAGGGTCTACAGTCAATCACGGACTACAAGAAGAAAACCAGCCCAGTCACGGACCAGGATGTCTTGCTCCCAGGCAGACTAAATAACTTTTTTGCCCGCTTTGAGGACAATACAGTGCCACTGACACGGCCTGCAACGAAAACATGCGGTCTCTCCTTCACTGCAGCCGAGGTGAGTAAGACATTTAAACGTGTTAACCCTCGCAAGGCTGCAGGCCCAGACGGCATCCCCAGCCGCGCCCTCAGAGCATGCGCAGACCAGCTGGCCGGTGTGTTTACGGACATATTCAATCAATCCCTATACCAGTCTGCTGTTCCCACATGCTTCAAGAGGGCCACCATTGTTCCTGTTCCCAAGAAAGCTAAGGTAACTGAGCTAAACGACTACCGCCCCGTAGCACTCACTTCCGTCATCATGAAGTGCTTTGAGAGACTAGTCAAGGACCATATCACCTCCACCCTACCTGACACCCTAGACCCACTCCAATTTGCTTACCGCCCAAATAGGTCCACAGACGATGCAATCTCAACCACACTGCACACTGCCCTAACCCACCTGGACAAAAGGAATACCTATGTGAGAATGCTGTTCATCGACTACAGCTCGGCATTCAACACCATAGTACCCTCCAAGCTCGTCATCAAGCTCGAGACCCTGGGTCTCGACCCCGCCCTGTGCAACTGGGTACTGGACTTCCTGACGGGCCGCCCCAGGTGGTGAGGGTAGGCAACAACATCTCCTCCCGCTGATCCTCAACACGGGGGGCCCCACAAGGGTGCGTTCTGAGCCCTCTCCTGTACTCCCTGTTCACCCACGACTGCGTGGCCACGCACGCCTCCAACTCAATCATCAAGTTTGCGGACGACACAACAGTGGTAGGCTTGATTACCAACAACGACGAGACGGCCTACAGGGAGGAGGTGAGGGCCCTCGGAGTGTGGTGTCAGGAAAATAACCTCACACTCAACGTCAACAAAACTAAGGAGATGATTGTGGACTTCAGGAAACAGCAGAGGGAACACCCCTATCCACATCGATGGAACAGTAGTGGAGAGGGTAGCAAGTTTTAAGTTCCTCGGCATACACATCACAGACAAACTGAATTGGTCCACTCACACTGACAGCGTCGTGAAGAAGGCGCAGCAGCGCCTCTTCAACCTCAGGAGGCTGAAGAAATTTGGCTTGTCACCAAAAGCACTCACAAACTTCTACAGATGCACAATCGAGAGCATCCTGGCGGGCTGTATCACCGCCTGGTACGGCAACTGCTCCGCCCTCAACCGTAAGGCTCTCCAGAGGGTAGTGAGGTCTGCACAACGCATCACCGGGGGCAAACTACCTACCCTCCAGGACACCTACACCACCCGATGTTACAGGAAGGCCATAAAGATCATCAAGGACATCAACCACCCGAACCACTGCCTGTTCACCCCGCTATCACCCAGAAGGCGAGGTCAGTACAGGTGCATCAAAGCTGGGACCGAGAGACTGAAAAACAGCTTCTATCTCAAGGCCATCAGACTGTTAAACAGCCACCACTAACATTGAGTGGCTGCTGCCAACACACTGTCATTGACACTGACCCAACTCCAGCCACTTTAATAATGGGAATTGATGGGAAATTATGTAAATATATCACTAGCCACTTTAAACAATGCTACCTTATATAATGTTACTTACCCTACATTATTCATCTCATATGCATACGTATATACTGTACTCTAGATCATCGACTGCATCCTTATGTCACTAGCCACTTTAACTATGCCACTTTGTTTACTTTGTCTACATACTCATCTCATATGTATATACTGTACTCGATACCATCTACTGTATGCTGCTCTGTACCATCACTCATTCATATATCCTTATGTACATATTCCTTATCCCCTTACACTGTGTATAAGACAGTAGTTTTGGAATTGTTAGTTAGATTACTTGTTGGTTATCACTGCATTGTCGGAACTAGAAGCACAAGCATTTCGCTACACTCGCATTAACATCTGCTAACCATGTGTATGTGACAAATAAAATTTGATTTGATTTGGTGCCTCCCAAGCCCTACCTCCTCCTACCTCTCATCTCCCTACCCCCTCCTTCCTCCCTACCTCCCATCTCCCTACCTCCTTACCTCCTCCTCCTACCTCCCATCTCCCTACCTCCTTACCCACTAACTCCCTACCACCTACATCCTACCTCCTACCTCACTACATCCTACCTCCCTACCCCTACCCATCCTACCTACCTCCCTACATCCTACCTCCCTACCCCTACCCATCCTACCTACCTCCCTACACCCTACCTTACTACATCCTACCTCCCTACACCCCACCTCACTACATCCTACCTCCCTACCCCTACCCATCCTACCTACCTCCCTACACCCTACCTCACTACATCCTACCTCCCTACCCCTACCCATCCTACCTACCTCCCTACACCCTACCTCACTACATCCTACCTCCCTACCCCTACCCATCCTACCTACTCCAAGTCTCACTTACCTCTTCCCACTGATGTATATATCTGATGAGCCTAGACAGCCGGAGCAACCTCAACAAACTCAAGATCTTCGTAAAGCGCACGATTCTCAGCGCCCGGGCCGTCTTGTAGAAGTCTGAGTCGATCCTGGTCTCCACGATGAGGAAGATGTAATCTACTGGTATGGACGAGATGAAGTCCACCATGAACCAGCTCTTCAGATATTTGATCTTGATGGTCTGTGGGTCCAGGATGATCTCTGTGTTGTCCTCCTTGACGATGCCCGTCCGGAAGTTGAGGACCAGGTCGATGAGGAACAAGGTGTCTGATATGACGTTGAAGACGATCCAGGGGGGAGTGTGCTCGTCCTTGAAGAAGGTGATGCCCACAGGTATGATGATGAGGTTCCCCACCATGAGGAACAGCATTATCAGGTCCCAGTAGAACCTAGAGAGAATAAAGAGCTTTAACAGTAGAGCTGAGAGCGAACAGAGAGCTTTAACAGAAGAACCTAGAGAGAATAGAGAGCTTAACAGTAGGACCTAGAGAGAACAGAGAGCTTAACAGTAGGACCTAGAGAGAACAGAGAGCTTTAACTGTAGAACCTAGAGAGAACAGAGAGCTTTAACAGTAGAACCTAGAGAGAACAGAGAGCTTTAACAGTAGAACCTAGAGAGAACAGAGAGCTTTAACTGTAGAACCTAGAGAGAACAGAGAGCTTTAACCATAGAACCTAGAGAGAACAGAGAGCTTTAACAGTAGAACCTAGAGAGAGGAACAGGGAGGAACCACGTAGAATTTAAACCTGGGAGAGAACATGGATGTTGATGAGGTTCCCCACCATGAGAAACAGCATAATAAGATCCCAGTAGAACCCAGAGAGAGCTTTAACAATAGAAGCTGAGAAAGCAACAGAGAGGAAACACAGAGATTTTAGAACATAAGAGAAGACAGGGAGAACCCACAGATATCTTAGAACCTGAGAGAGGACAGGGAGGAACTACAGAGATCTTAGAACCTAAGAGAGGGACAGGGAGGAACTACAAAGATCTTAGAATCTGAGAGAGGAACTACAGAGATATTAGAACCTAAGAGAGGGACAGGGAGGAACTACAGAGATCTTAGAATCTGAGAGAGGAACAGGGAGGAACTACAGAGATCTTAGAAACTAAGAGAGGGACAGGGAGGAACTACAGAGATCTTAGAATCTGAGAGAGGAACAGGGAGGAACTACAGAGATCTTAGAATCTGAGAGAGGAACAGGGAGGAACTACAGAGATCTTAGAAACTAAGAGAGGGACAGGGAGGAACTACAGAGATCTTAGAATCTGAGAGAGGAACAGGGAGGAACTACAGAGATCTTAGAAGCTGAGAGATGAAAGGATAGAACAAAGAATCAGAGAGAGAGTATAGAACAAACTCTACATGCCAACAAAATGTACGTTGTCAAAAATGGGTAAATGTACTACTATTCTATTATTCTATTATTTTGTTGGATCATGTTGTACCCCAAAATTAGTTGGTGTTAGAGCTACTAATCTCATTAGAATGCATAAGAACACCTCTCCTTTAAAATGTACGTATTCTGGTTGGAACATGTGTAACCCAAAGGGAGTTGTCCAAAACACAGAGGTGTGTGTGTATTTGTGTGGCGTGTGTGTTCATGAGGCTGTGTGCAAGATGAGTGTTTGTTGTGTATTCCAGTCCAATCTTGTGTTTTAATTACAGTAACCTGAGATTGATACACTCTCAGCCCAATATGGATCAGAGACAGAGCGAGAGAGACAGATTGATAGAGAGAGAGAGAGAGAGAGAGAGAGAGAGAGAGAGAGAGAGAGAGAAATTGAGAGAGAGAGAGAGCGAGACAGACAGACAGACAGACAGACAGACAGACAGACAGACAGACAGACAGACAGACAGACAGACAGACAGACAGACAGACAGACAGACAGACAGACAGACAGACAGACAGACAAAGAGACAGACAGAGAGACAGAGACAGAGACAGAGAGAGAGAGACACAGTGAGAGACAGAGAGACAGAGACAGAAACACAGAGAGAGAGAGAGACAGAAAGAGAGAGAGAGAGACAGAGAGAGAGACAGATAGAGAGAGACAGAGCCAGAGACAGAGAGAGAGACAGAGAGACAGGGAGAGACAGACAGAGACAGACAGAGCCAGAGACAGAGAGAGAGACAGAGAGACAGGGAGAGACAGACAGAGAGAGAGAGACAGATAGAGAGAGAGAGACAGAGCCAGAGACAGAGAGACAGGGAGAGACAGACAGAGAGAGAGAGAAAGACAGAGAGAGAGAGGGGTGCATGGTCAGCATTCTGAACCTGTGCTATGAGGATGCATGCATTAGCCAAGTTCAGCTTCCACCTCCCTATAGGTTTACCACAGTGTAAGAGCAGAATATATCTTCTAAATGGGATCTCACTTTCAAATGCTGATGATCACCGGTCATGAAAATATGATTCATTCATTAGTTCATACATTTTATAAAAAGTTATTTTAATAACCGATGGGGTTAAAATGAACTAAGCTTTAATAGCTGTGATTGGAGATTCAGTTCTACTGAAGTGGACAGCGTTGGAATCAGAAATCCAAAATTCAGCACCACATTACAGTGGACAGCGACCGTCAGACTCGCTGTACCAGACGGTCGTGGTGCTGAACTTCAGAATGCAGATGACGTCGCTGTCCACTCCAATGGTGCTGAATCCCTGAAGATAAGTCGTAACTATAACAACCTGGGATAAACACAGGAATCCCTAACCAAGACTTCCACAAAATATATGCTAATCAATGCAAGACCGTATACTGTATAATAGGTAGTAAATCTGCAAATAATTGAAATAGACTTCTCTACACCAAACATCTTTCTACAGTCACCACCAGCAGTCTCTAATCAGATTTGTGCATCTCTTACAAATGAGGTTCCCCATGTGAGCAGTTCACCCTGCACTATCAGATCAAATATAAATAGCACCGTCATGTCTACCTCTGATAAGTCTCCAAGCAAAGTGCAACAAAAACAAATAGCCCATATTAGCCTAAGAAACAAGGTTCATGAAATCCAGTGGTGGAAAAAGTACCTAATTATCATACTTGAGTAAAGATACCGTGACAGAAAATGACTCAAGTAAAAGTAAAAGTCACCCAGTAAAATTCTACTCGAGTAAAAGTCTAAAAGTATTTGGTTTTAAATATACTTAAGTATCAAAAGTAAATGTACTTTCTAAAATATATTTCCGTATCAAAATAAAAGTACAAATAACTTCACGTTCCTTATATTAAGCAAACCAGACAGCACAGTTTTCGGATAGACATTTACGGATAGACAGGGGAACACCCCAACATTCAGACATCATTTACAAACAAAGCCTGTGTGTTTAGTGAGTCTGCCAGATCAGAGGCAGTAGAGATGACCAGGGATGTTCTCTGTTTAGTGGGTCTGCCAGATCAGAGGCAGTAGAGATGACCAGGGATGTTCTCTGTTTAGTGAGTCTGCCAGATCAGATGTAGTAGAGATGACCAGGGATGTCCTCTGTTTAGTGAGTCCTCCAGATCAGAGGCAGTAGAGATGACCAGGGATGTTCTCTGTTTAGTGAGTCTGCCAGATCAGAGGCAGTAGAGATGACCAGGGATGTTCTCTGTTTAGTGAGTCTGCCAGATCAGATGTAGTAGAGATGACCAGGGATGTTCTCTGTTTAGTGAGTCCTCCAGATCAGAGGCAGTAGAGATGACCAGGGATGTTCTCTGTTTAGTCAGTCTGCCAGATCAGAGGCAGTAGAGATGACCAGGGATGTTCTCTGTTTAGTGAGTCTGCCAGATCAGATGTAGTAGAGATGACCAGGGATGTTCTCTGTTTAGTGAGTCCTCCAGATCAGAGGCAGGAGAGATGACCAGGGATGTTCTCTGTTTAGTGAGTCTGCCAGATCAGATGTAGTAGAGATGACCAGGGATGTTCTCTGTTTAGGGAGTCTGCCAGATCAGAGGCAGTAGAGATGACCAGGGATGTTCTCTGTTTAGTGAGTCTGCCAGATCAGAGGCAGTAGAAATGACCAGGGATGTTCTCTGTTTAGTGAGTCTGCCAGATCAGAGGCAGTAGAGATGACCAGGGATGTTCTCTGTTTAGGGAGTCTGCCAGATCAGAGGCAGTAGAGATGACCAGGGATGTTCTCTGTTTAGTCAGTCTGCCAGATCAGAGGCAGTAGAGATGACCAGGGATGTTCTCTGTTTAGTGAGTCTGCCAGATCAGAGGCAGTAGAGATGACAAGGGATGTTCTCTGTTAGGTGAGTCTGCCAGATCAGAGGCAGTAGGGATGTTCTCTGTTTAGTGAGTCTGCCAGATCAGAGGGAGTAGGGATGTTCTCTGTTTAGTGAGTCTGCCAGATCAGAGGCAGTAGGGATGTTCTCTGTTTAGTGAGTCTGCCAGATCAGAGGGAGTAGAGATGATCTCTTGATTATACCTTTATTTAACTAGGCAAGTCAGTTAAGAACAAATTCTTCTTTTCAATGATGGCCTGGGAACAGTGGGTTAACTGCCTTGTTCAGGGGCAGAATGACATATTTTGACCTTGTCAGCTCGGGGATTCGATCTTGCAACTTTTTGGTTATTAGTCCAACGCTCTAACCACTAGGCTACCTGCCTCCCCATATGTGCGTGAATCGGAAGATTTTCCTGTCCTGCTACGCATTCAAAATGTACTATGGCTACAGGTTCACCTGCCTCACCTAAAGCCCATTCTGGTGGGAAGCTGCTATAGACCACCAAGTGCTAACAGTCAGTATCTGGATATCATGTGTGAAATGCTTGATAATGTATGTGATATCAACAGAGAGGTATATATTTTCTGGGTGACTTAAATATTGACTGGCTCTCATCAAGCTGCCCACTCAGGAAAAAACTTCAAACTGTAACCAATATGCCTGTAACCTGGATCAGGTTGTCAGTCAACCTACCAGGGTATTTACAAACAGCACAGGAATGAAATCATCCACATGTATTGATCACATCTACACTAATGCTACAGAAATCTGCTCTAAAGCAGCATCCACATGCATCAGATGTCGTGATCATAATATAATAGCCATATCTAAGAAAACCAAAAGTTCCAAAGGCTGGTCCTAATATAGTGTATAAGAGGTCATTACAATAGGTTTTGTAGTGATTCCTGTGTTGTTGATGTAAATAATATGTGTTGGTCTGTAGTGTGTAATGAGGAGCAACCAGGCGTTGCACTTGACACATTTATGAAATTGCTTATTCCAGTTACTAATAAGCATGCACCCATTAAGAAAATGACTATAAATACTGTTAAATCCCTGTGGATTGATGCACACAGCTGACTGTCAAACGTACTCCTAATTGAGAAATTATGTGACTAAACTAAACAAAAAGAAGAAACTGTACTATGAAACTAAGATAAATTATATAAAGAATGATAGTAAAAAGCTTTTGGAGCACCTGAAATTACATCATGGACAAAAAGGCAAACTCAGCTCCATCCTTCATTGAATCAGATGGCTCATTCAACACAAAACCCACTGATATTGCCAAACTACTTTAATATATATATATATATTTAACTTTTCACAAATTCTGAACCTACACATCCATTCATAACTGACCAAATTATGAAAAAAAAGCATTGAATTTCTCACACTGACCTTTAATATCTCTGTTTTCTTTATATTTTGGTTAGGTCAGGGTGTGACGAGGGTGGGTATGCTAGTTTTTGTATTGTCTAGGGTTTTTGTATGTCTAGGGGTTTTGTAGGTCTCGGTATTTATATGTCTATGGTATTTGGTACTTTTCCCCGCACTCGCCCTGAGGTGCGTACCACCAGTGCCGGCACCACGCATCAGGCCTCCAGTGCGCCTCCAGAGTCCAGTACGTCATCTGCCTCCTCCTCGCACTCGCCCTGAGCTTCCGGCGACAGTACCCAGTCCAGAGCTTCTGGCGACAGTACCCAGTCCAGAGCTTCCGGCGACAGTACCCAGTCCAGAGCTTCCGGCGACAGTACCCAGTCCAGAGCTTCCAGCGACAGTTCCCAGTCCAGAGCTTCCGGCGACAGTACCCAGTCCAGAGCTTCCGGCGACAGTACCCAGTCCAGAGCTTCCGGCGACAGTACCCAGCCCAGAGCTTCCAGCGACAGTTCCCAGTCCAGAGCTTCCGGCGACAGTACCCAGTCCAGAGCTTCCAGCGACAGTTCCCAGTCCAGAGCTTCCGGCGACAGTCCAGAGCTTCCGGCGACATTACCCAGTCCAGAGCTTCCGGCGACAGGCCACAGTCCAGAGCTTCCGGCGACAGTACCCAGTCCAGAGCTTCCGGCGACGTTTCACTGTCCAGAGCTTCCGGCGACGTTTCACAGTCCGGAACCTTCAACGACGGTCCCCAGTCCGGGGTCTCCGGCGAAGGTCCCCAATCCCGGGATCTCGGCGAAGGTCCCCAGTCCGGGATCTCCGGCGAAGGTCCTAGTCCAGGGTCTCCGGCGATGATCCACGGTCCGGTTTTACAAAGGCGGAGGGATCAGAGTAAGGAGGGGTGGCTGCATCCAGAACCTGAGCCGCCACCAAGGGTAGATGCCCACCCGGACCCTCCCCTATAGGTTCAGGTTTGCAGCCGGGAGTCCGCACCTTTGGGGGGGGGTACTGTCACACTCTGACCTTTAATATCTGTTTTCTTTATATTTTGGTTAGGTCAGGGTGTGACGAGGGTGGGAATGCTAGTTTTTGTTTTGTCTAGGGTTTTTGTATGTCTAGGGGTTTTGTAGGTCTAGGTATTTATATGTCTATGGCGGCCTGATATGGTTCCCAATCAGAGGCAGCTGTTTATCGTTGACTCTGATTGGGGATTATATTTAGGCGGCCATTTTCCCTTTTGTGTTTGTGGGTTCTTGTTCTATGTTTAGTTGCCTGTTCTGCACTACTCATGTTAGCTTCACGGTTTGTTTTGTTATTTTGTTAGTTTGTTCAGTGTTCGTTCTTATAATAAAGAAGAATGTACGCTTACCACGCTGCGCCTTGGTCCGATCATTATGACGAACATGACAGAATTCCGTAAAGTGAGTGTGGAAGAGGTGAATAAATTATTGTTTATCAACAATGACAAGCCACCTGGGTCTGACAACTTGGATGGAGAATTACTGAGGATGATAGCGGACAATATTACCACTCCTATTTGCCATCCCTTCAATCTAAGTCTACAGGAAAGTGTTTGCCCCCAGGCCTGGACGGAAGTCATTCTGCTACCTAAGAATAATAAAGCACTATTCAACATTCTTTACAAGGAACTCTATTCTTGACTTGCTTTAACAGTCAACCAATCAGCCAACCCTTAGTAAACTTATGGGAAAACTGACATGATACAATGCTATTTCACAGTAAACAAATGAACAAATGACTTTCTGCACGCTTATAGGGCACTGAAATTATACACCACTTACACATATGACTGATGGTTATGGCTGAAATAAATGGATAATTAGAAGCTTGTGGGAGCTGTTATGTTAGAACTACATAGAGACATGACGACATGGAACTCTATTCCACATCAGGTAACTGATGCGATTTTTAAAAAAGGATAAAAATACACCTTATGGAACAGCAGGGACCGTGAAGAAAGACACACTCTACACACACGTACATTGTAATATTGTTGTATTTTACATTTTTTTATTGTAGATATGGAGTGGTGTAATTATGTATGATCCCTTAATGTGTTTGGACCCCCAGGAAGAGTAGCTGCTGCCTTGGCAACAGGAACTAAAGGGGATCCATAATAAACCCCAGGAAGAGTAGCTGCTGCCTTGGCAACAGGAACTAAAGGGGATCCATAATAAACCCAGCTGCCTTGGCAACAGGAACTAAAGGGGATCCATAATAAACCCCAGGAAGAGTAGCTGCTGCCTTGGCAACAGGAACTAAAGGGGATCCATAATAAACCCCAGGAAAGTAGCTGCTGCCTTGGCAACAGGAACTAAAGGGGATCCATAATAAACCCCAGGAAAGTAGCTGCTGCCTTGGCAACAGGAACTAAAGGGGATCCATAATAAACCCCAGGAAGAGTAGCTGCTGCCTTGGCAACAGGAACTAAAGGGGATCCATAATAAACCCCAGGAAAGTAGCTGCTGCCTTGGCAACAGGAATCCATAATAAAGGAACTTGGCAAAGGGGATCCATAATAAACCCCAGGAAGAGTAGCTGCTGCCTTGGCAACAGGAACTAAAGGGGATCCATAATAAACCCCAGGAAAAGTAGCTGCTGCCTTGGCAACAGGAACTAAAGGGGATCCATAATAAACCCCAGGAAGAGTAGCTGCTGCCTTGGCAACAGGAACTAAAGGGGATCCATAATAAACCCCAGGAAAAGTAGCTGCTGCCTTGGCAACAGGAACTAAAGGGGATCCATAATAAACCCCAGGAAAGTAGCTGCTGCCTTGGCAACAGGAACTAAAGGGGATCCATAATAAACCCCAGGGAAGAGTAGCTAGCTGCCTTGGCAACAGGAACTAAAGGGGATCCATAATAAACCCCAGGAAGAGTAGCTGCTGCCTTGGCAACAGGAACTAAAGGGGATCCATAATAAACCCCAGGAAAAGTAGCTGCTGCCTTGGCAACAGGAACTAAAGGGGATCCATAATAAACCCCAGGAAAAGTAGCTGCTGCCTTGGCAACAGGAACTAAAGGGGATCCATAATAAACCCCAGGAAGAGTAGCTGCTGCCTTGGCAACAGGACTAATGGGGATCCATAATAAACCCCAGGAAAAGTAGCTGCTGCCTTGGCAACAGGAACTAAAGGGGATCCATAATAAACCCCAGGAAAGTAGCTGCTGCCTTGGCAACAGGAACTGGCAACAGGAAAAGGGGATCCATAATAAACCCCAGGAAAAGTAGCTGCTGCCTTGGCAACAGGAACTAAAGGGGATCCATAATAAACCCCAGGAAGAGTAGCTGCTGCCTTGGCAACAGGAACTAAAGGGGATCCATAATAAACCCCAGGAAAAGTAGCTGCTGCCTTGGCAACAGGAACTAAACCCCAGGAAAAAGGGGAACTAAAGGGGATAATAAACCCCAGGAAAAGTAGCTGCTGCCTTGGCAACAGGAACTAAAGGGGATCCATAATAAACCCCAGGAAGAGTAGCTGCTGCCTTGGCAACAGGAACTAAAGGGGATCCATAATAAACCCCAGGAAGAGTAGCTGCTGCCTTGGCAACAGGAACTAAAGGGGATCCATAATAAACCCCAGGAAAAGTAGCTGCTGCCTTGGCAACAGGAACTAAAGGGGATCCATAATAAACCCCAGGAAGAGTAGCTGCTGCCTTGGCAACAGGAACTAAAGGGGATCCATAATAAACCCCAGGAAGAGCTGCTGCCTTGCAACAGGAACTTGGGGATCCATAATAAAACAGGACTAATGGGGATCCATAATAAACCCCAGGAAAAGTAGCTGCTGCCTTGGCAACAGGAACTAATGGGGATCCATAATAAACCCCAGGAAGAGTAGCTGCTGCCTTGGCAACAGGAACTAATGGGGATCCATAATAAACCCCAGGAAGAGTAGCTGCTGCCTTGGCAACAGGAACTAAAGGGGATCCATAATAAACCCCAGGAAGAGTAGCTGCTGCCTTGGCAACAGGAACTAATGGCAACAGGGGGATCCATAATAAACCCCAGGAAGAGTAGCTGCTGCCTTGGCAACAGGAACTAATGGGGATCCATAATAAACCCCAGGAAAGTAGCTGCTGCTGGCAACAGGACTAATGGGGATCCAACAGGAACTTGGCAAAGGGGGATCCATAATAAACCCCAGGAAGAGTAACTGCTGCCTTGGCAACAGGGCTAATGGGGATCCATAATAAACCCCAGGAAGAGTAACTGCTGCGTTGGCAACAGGACTAATGGGGATCCATAATAAACCCCAGGAAGAGTAGCTGCTGCCTTGGCAACAGGACTAATGGGGATCCATAATAAACCCCAGGAAGAGTAACTGCTGCCTTGGCAACAGGGCTAATGGGGATCCATAATAAACCCCAGGAAGAGTAACTGCTGCGTTGGCAACAGGACTAATGGGGATCCATAATAAACCCCAGGAAGAGTAGCTGCTGCCTTGGCAACAGGGCTAATGGGGATCAATAGTAAATACAATACAAATACAGTAAATAAACACATAGTGGTAGAGAAGAAGACAGATCCACTGGGTACAGAACCACTGAGGAGAATTCCAGTCCATTCATTCTATAGTAAAACATTGACACAGGACCACAGACAGTGGCTTGCGAAAGTATTCACCCCCTTGGAATTTTTTTTCTATTTGGTTGCCTTACAACCTGGAATTAAAATAGATTTGTTTTTGGGGGGGTTGTATCTTTTGATTTACACAACATGCCTACCACTTTGAAGATGCATAAATATGTTTTATCGTGAAACAAACAAGAAATAAGACAACAACAAAATATAACTATTCACCCCCCCAAAAGTCAACACTTTGTAGTGCCACCTTTTGCAGCAATTACAGCTGCAAGTCTCTTGGGGTATGTCTCTATAAGCTTGGCACATCTAGCCACTGGGATTTTTGCCCATTCTTCAAGGAAAAATTGCTCCAGCTCCTTAAAAACCTCTTAGGGAAGCTGCGAATTTTCGCAGCTTTTTGTTAAAAATCGCGCAACATTTCAGCGCCCTGCTATTCATGCCAGGAATATAGTATATGCATATGATTAGTATGTGTGGATAGAAACCACTCAGACGTTTCTAAAACTGGTTAAATCACGGCTGTGACTATAACAGAACGTGTGTTTCATCGAAAAGTGCAGGAAAATCTGATCACTGAAAATGGAAATAAATATCCATGCGCCACTTCCAGGAATTGTTAAAGGTGAACCGGATTAAATGAGGCCGAGGTTGCAGTACCTACAGCTTCCACACGATGTCTAGAGTCTTGTCATTTGCTTCGGCTTTGATTCTTGGTCAAACCGACACAAGGGAACCGATTCCCTCCGGTCTCCGACCGGATGTTTTGGTTGAGATTTCTCCGGACATTATTTCCAGACGGACACCTATAGAATTTACATCGCCTCCTGATGAATTTTATCGCTTATTAACGTGTACTAATACCTAAAGTTTTCGAAGTGTTTTGTGAAAGTTTATCGTCAACTTTTTTAATAAAAAAAAATGACGTTACGTTATAAAACGCTATTTTTTTCAGTTGTTCACACAGTATTCATAGATCGATATCTAGGCTATATATGGACCGATTTAATTGAAAAAAGACCCAAAATGATGCCATGTTTATGGGACATCTAGGAGTGCCAAGAAAGAAGCTCGTCAAAGGTAATGAATGTTTTATATTCTATTTCTGCGTTTTGAGTAGCCCCCGGCTATCGCAAAATCTGTCGTTAGGTGACGTTGCTGTATTCTGGGGGATACATGCTATCAGATAATAGCTTCTCATGCTTTTGCCAAAAAGCATTTTACAAATCTGACTTGGTGGATAGATTCACAACGAGTGTAGCTTTAATTCAGTACATTGTATGTCCATTTTAATGAAAGTTTGAGTTTTATCAACCACTATAGGTGGCGCTCTTGAACATTTCCGCTGATTGATGTTCCTACCACGGGACCACGGCCCTAACAAGTTAAAGTTGGGTTGGTTTCTGCTGGTGTACAGCAATATTTAAGTCATACACCAGATTCTCAATAGGCCATTCCAAGACATTTAAATGTTTCCCCTTAAATCACCCGAGTGTTGCTTTAGCAGTAGGCTTAGGGTCATTGTCCTGCTGGAAGGTGAACCTCCATCCCAGTCTCAAATCTTAGGAAGACTGAAACAGGTTTCCCTCAAGAATTTCCCTGTATTTAGCGCCATCCATCATTTCTTCAATTCTCACCAGTTTCCCAGTCCCTACCGATGAAAAACATCCCCACAGCATGATGCTGCCACTACCATGCTTCACTGGGGATGGTGTTCTCGGAGTGATGAGAGGGGTTTGGCTAGCGCCAGACATAGCGTTTTACTTGATGGCCAAAAAGCTAAATTTGAGTCTCATCTGAACAGAGTATCTTCTTCCATATGTTTGGGGAGTCTCCCACATATCATCTCTCTGTTGTTTCTCTGCTAAACAAAGCATTTGCATTCTACTAGCTAACTGCTCATCTGCCATCCCTCTCTCTCACTCTTTCTCTCCATCCCTCTCTCTCTCTCCCTCTCCATCCCTCTTTCTCTCTCCATCTCTCTATCTCCCTCTCCATCCCTCTCTCTCTCCATCCCTTTCTCTCTCTCTATCCCTCTCTATCCCACTCTCTCTCCATCCCTCTCTCTCTCCATCACTCTCTCTCTCCATCTCTCTCTCTCATCCCATTCTCTCTCCATTCTCCTCTCTCTCTCCATCCCACTCTCTCTCTCTCCATCCCTCTCTCTCTCTTCATCCTCTCTCTCTCTCTCTCCATCCCACTCTCTCTCTCCATCCCACTCTCTCTCTCCATCCCACTCTCTCTCTCCATCCTACTCTCTCTCTCATCCCATTCTCTCTCTCTCTCCATCCCTCTCTCTCTCTCTCTCTCTCTCTCTCCATCCCTCTCTCTCTCCATCCCATTCTCTCTCTCCATCCCCCTCTCTCTCTCCATCCCACTCTCTCTCTCCATCCCATTCTCTCTCTCCACACGATCGTGACACTCTCCATCCTACTCTCTCTCTCATCCCATTCTCTCTCTCCATCCCTCTCTCTCTCTCTCCATCCTACTTTCTCTCTCCATCCCGCTCTCTCTCTCCATCCTACTCTCTCTCTCCACCTCATTCTCTCTCTCCATCCCATTCTCTCTCTCCATCCCTCTCTCTCTCTCTCCATCCCATTCTCTCTCTCTATCACTCTCTCTCTCCATCCCATTCTCTCTCTATCACTCTCTCTCTCCAACCCATTCTCTCTCTCCATCCCACTCTCTCTCCATCCCATTCTCTCTCTCCATCCCACTCTCTCTCCATCACATTCTCTTTCTGTATCACTCTCTCTCTCCATCCCATTCTCTCTCTCCATCCCATTCTCTCTCTCTATCACTCTCTCTCCATCCCACTCTCTCTCCATCCCATTCTTTCTCTCTATCACTCTCTCTCCATCTCATTCTCTCTCTCCATCCCATTCTCTCTCCATCCCTCTCTCTCTCTCCATCCCATTCTCTCTCTCCAACCCATTCTCTCTCCATCCCATTCTCTCTCTCTATCACTCTCTCTCTCCAACCCATTCTCTCTCTCTATAACTCTCTCTCTCCATCCCATTCTCTCTCTCTATCACTCTCTCTCTCCATCCCACTCTCTCTCCATCCCATTCTCTCTCTCTATCACTCTCTCTCTCCAACCCATTCTCTCTCTCCATCCCATTCTCTCTCTCCATTCCATTCTCTCTCTCCATCCCTCTCTCTCTCTCCATCCTACTTTCTCTCTCATCCTACTCTCTCTCCATCCCTCTCTCTCACCATCCCTCTCTCTCTCCATTCCACACTCTCTCTCCATCCTACTCTCTCTCTCATTCTACTGAGAGAATGGGTTGGAGAGAGAGAGAGAAACAACCCACACCGGAGCTGCCAGCGACACTAGTCACCCCCCAACCCTCCTATTTGGTTTCAAGTTTTGCGGCCGGAGTCCGCACCTTTGGGGGGTGGGGGGTACTGTCACGCCCTGACCATAGAGAGCCCTTGTTTCTCTATGGTGTAGGAGGTCAGGGCGTCACGAGGGGGTGTTCTAGTTTAAAATTTCTATGTTGGTGTTTTGGTTTGGTTCCCAATAATGGTTCCCAAGCTGGTAATCGTTGCCTCTAATTGGGGATCATATTTAAGTAGCTTTTTTCCCAGCTGTGTTTGTGGGTTATTGTTTTGTGTTTGTGCACCACGTATTCACGTTTCGTTGTTCGTTTATTGATTTATTGTTTTTGCTTAAAGTTTCACTTTGAAATAAATATGTGGAACTCAACATCCGCTGCGCCTTGGTCTGTCTCTCCACACGATCGTGACACTCTGCATCCTACTCTCTCTCCATCCCTCTCTCTCTCTCTCCATCCCAATCGCTCTCCATCCCACTCTCTCTCATCACACTCTTTCTCCCCATCCTACTCTCTCTCTCCATCCTACTCTCTCTCTGCTCATCTGCCTGTTGCTCTCTCTCTTTCTCTCCATCTCTCTCTCTGAATCTACCTCTCTGCCTCTCCCCCTCTCTGTTCATATCCCTCTCTCTCTCTCTCTTTCTCTGCCTCTCCCTTTCTGCCTTTCCGCCTCTTCCTTTCTGCCTCTATCCCTCTCTTCCCTCTCTCTCTGTTCATATCCCTCTCTCTCTCTCTCCCCCTCTCTGCCCCTCTCTCCCCTTCTCTGCCCTCTCTCTCCCCCTCTCTGCCTTCTCCCTCTCTCTCTCTCTCTCTCTCTCTCTCTCTCTCTCTCTCTCTCTCTCTCTCCTCTCTCTCTCTCTCTCTCTCTGTCTCTCTCAACCTCTCTCTCCCCCTCTCTGCCCTCTCTCTCTCTGTTCATATCCCTCTCTCTCCCCCTCTCTGCCCTCTCTCTCTCTGCAGTGCTGTGACACACTGGTCCTAATTGCTCTTTCCCCTCTCTGGTGGATAAATCCCAGCGTTATCTCTCAGGAATCAATGTCATCTCCAGGAGCCTGCCCTCACCGGCCAGATGTTAGAGTTGTTAGCATTAATGAGGCAATCTGGGATTGGAAAAGCAACAGACTGGTCAGCCCGGCACCGCTACTTGTTTTAGTAAATAGCTGAGTGATTGGATTCACTCTCAAATTCATAGACAGTCAAAGCTATAGATGGATGGACTGACCCTATAGTTTTTCAACCATGTTTTGAAGCTATACAATATTTACAAACAATGAAGTAAAACAAGTTTATAATCTTGGGTTATGATGCCGTACGACCGTTAAAACTAAAGCTCATGAGGCATTTATAAGTTATATTCTTGTTGGACACTCCACATCCACCTGCTGCCCAGCTAGAACCACTAGCCCTGTTGGACACTCCACATCCACCTGCTGCCCAGCTAGAACCACTAGCCCTGTTGGACACTCCACATCCACCTGCTGCCCAGCTAGAACCACTAGCCCTGTTGGACACTCCACATCCACCTGCTGCCCAGCTAGAACCACTAGCCCTGTTGGACACTCCACATCCACCTGCTGCCCAGCTAGAACCACTAGCCCTGTTGGACACTCCACATCCACCTGCTGCCCAGCTAGAACCACTAGCCCTGTTGGACACTCCACATCCACCTGCTGCCCAGCTAGAACCACTAGCCCTGTTGGACACTCCACATCCACCTGCTGCCCAGCTAGAACCACTAGCCCTGTTGGACACTCCACATCCACCTGCTGCCCAGCTAGAACCACTAGCCCTGTTGGACACTCCACATCCACCTGCTGCCCAGCTAGAACCACTAGCCCTGTTGGACACTCCACATCCACCTGCTGCCCAGCTAGAACCACTAGCCCTGTTGGACACTCCACATCCACCTGCTGCCCCGCTAGAACCACTAGCCCTGTTGGACACTCCACATCCACCTGCTGCCTAGCTAGAACCACTAGCCCTGTTGGACACTCCACATCCACCTGCTGCCCAGCTAGAACCACTAGCCCTGTTGGACACTCCACATCCACCTGCTGCCCAGCTAGAACCACTAGCCCTGTTGGACACTCCACATCCACCTGCTGCCCAGCTAGAACCACTAGCCCTGTTGGACACTCCACATCCACCTGCTGCCCAGCTAGAACCACTAGCCCTGTTGGACACTCCACATCCACCTGCTGCCCAGCTAGAACCACTAGCCCTGTTGGACACTCCACATCCACCTGCTGCCCAGCTAGAACCACTATCCCTGTTGGACACTCCACATGCACCTGCTGCCCCGCTAGAACCACTAGCCCTGTTGGACACTCCACATCCACTTGCTGCCCAGCTAGAACCACTAGCCCTGTTGGACACTCCACATCCACCTGCTGCCCAGCTAGAACCACTAGAATCACATCCACCTGCTAAGAACCACTATCCCTGTGGACACTCCACACATGCACCTGAATCAAACCACTAAAGCCCTGTGGACACTCCACATCCACTTGCTGCCCAGCTAGAACCACTAGCCCTGTTGGCCACCTTGTGGTCCACACAGGAATCAAACCTAAAACCTTGTGGTCCACACAGGAATCAAACCTAAAACCTTGTGGTCCACACAGGAATCAAACCCAAAACCTTGTGGTCCACACGGGAATCAAACCTAAAACCTTGTGGTCCACACGGGAATCAAACCTAAAACCTTGTGGTCCACACGGGAATCAAACCTACATCTTATTTATCTGATGCTTTCAGCAAATAGGGCAAACAGGTGGAATGACAGTATTATAAGTACATCTCTCCTTGTCCCGGGGGGATTGATGTTTATGTGGGTAAGGTGGAGAGAGGTCGGAAAGTACAAGAGAGGCCGAGAGAAGAGTTCCAGGGCAAAGTGGGGGGAAAAAGTGATTTAAAATAGACGAAAAGAAGCTTAGATCAATCAGAACAGAAAGGGATCATAACTGTGCTGGATACTTATCTGTGATGTTCTCTCTCTGCAGACCAGACAGAGACACAGACAGAGACAAGAGAGAGAGAGACAGAGACATAGACATAGACATAGACATAGACAGAGGCAGAGACAGAGACAGAGACAGAGAGAGAGAGAGAGAGAGAGAGAGAGAGAGAGACAGAGACAGAGAGAGAGAGACATAGACAGAGAGAGAGAGACAGAGACAGAGGCAGAGACAGAGACAGAGACATAGACAGAGAGACAGAGACAGAGACAGAGACAGAGACAGAGACAGAGACAGAGACATAGACAGAGACAGAGACATAGACATAGACATAGACAGAGAGAGAGAGACAGAGAGAGAGACAGAGACAGAGACAGAGAGACATAGACAGAGACAGAGACAGAGACAGAGACAGAGACATAGACAGAGAGACAGAGACAGAGAGAGAGACAGAGACAGAGAGAGACAGACAGAGACAGAGACAGAGGGAGAGAGAGACAGAGACATAGACAGAGACAGAGACAGAGACATAGACAGAGAGAGAGAGACAGAGACAGAGACAGAGACAGAGACAGAGACAGAGACATAGACAGAGACAGAGACAGAGACAGAGACAGAGAGACAGAGACAGAGACAGAGACAGAGACAGAGACAGAGACAGAGACAGAGACAGAGACAGAGAGACAGAGAGAGAGAGAGAGACAGAGACAGAGACAGAGACAGAGACAGAGAGAGACAGAGACAGAGACAGAGACAGAGACAGAGAGAGACAGAGACACAGACAGAGAGAGAGACAGAGACAGAGACAGAGACAGAGACAGAGACAGAGACAGAGACAGAGACATAGACAGAGAGAGAGAGACAGAGACAGACAGAGACAGAGACAGACAGAGACATAGACAGAGAGACAGAGACATAGACAGAGACAGAGACAGAGATAGACAGAGACAGAGACAGACAGAGACAGAGGGAGAGAGAGACAGAGACATAGACAGAGACAGAGACAGAGACAGAGACAGAGAGAGAGAGAGAGAGAGACAGAGACAGAGACAGAGACAGAGAGACATAGACAGAGACAGAGACAGAGACATAGACAGAGAGACAGAGACAGAGAGAGAGACAGAGACAGAGACAGACAGAGACATAGACAGAGACAGAGACAGAGACAGAGAGACATAGACAGAGACAGAGAGACAGAGAGACAGAGACAGAGACAGAGAGACAGAGACAGAGACAGAGACATAGACAGAGACAGAGACAGAGACATAGACAGAGAGACAGAGACAGAGACAGAGACAGAGACAGAGAGAGAGACAGAGAGAGAGACAGAGACAGAGACAGAGACAGAGACAGAGAGAGAGAGACAGAGACAGAGACAGAGACAGAGACAGAGACAGAGACAGAGAGAGAGACAGAGAGAGACAGAGACAGAGACAGAGACAGAGAGACAGAGACAGAGACAGAGACAGAGACATAGACAGAGACAGAGACAGAGAGAGAGACAGAGACAGAGACAGAGACAGACAGAGACATAGACAGAGACAGAGACAGAGACAGAGACATAGACAGAGACAGAGAGACAGAGAGACAGAGACAGAGACATAGACATAGACAGAGAGAGAGAGACAGAGACAGAGACAGAGAGACATAGACAGAGACAGAGACAGAGACAGAGACAGAGACAGAGAGACAGAGACAGAGACAGAGACAGAGACAGAGACAGAGAGAGAGACAGAGACAGAGACAGAGAGACATAGACAGAGACAGAGACAGAGACAGAGAGACAGAGACAGAGAGAGACAGAGACAGAGACAGAGACAGAGACAGAGACAGAGACAGAGACAGAGACAGAGGCAGAGACAGAGACAGAGACAGAGACAGAGGCAGAGACAGAGAGAGAGACAGAGACAGAGACAGAGACAGAGAGAGAGACAGAGACAGAGACAGAGACAGAGACAGAGACAGAGACAGAGACAGAGAGAGAGAGACAGAGACAGAGACAGAGAGAGACAGAGACAGAGACAGAGACAGAGACAGAGACAGAGACAGAGAGAGAGAGAGAGACAGAGACAGAGACAGAGACAGAGACAGAGACAGAGACAGAGACAGAGAGGGATCTAAAGCTCCACAGCCCAAATCAACATTCATTCAGTCTGGTTGCCTAGTAGCAGGACCCCACCTATAGAAAGGAAGCTCAAAAGGCTGATCGGCAACCAACTCAGTAACGCTAACATTTCGATGGCTCTCTATCATGGCTCTCTATCATGGCTCAGATATGTTCTTTGCACATGATCCTTTTCAGCTCAGATCCAGCAACAACGGTGGATGTGTAACCAGGCCAGCTCAGTACAGCCTGGTTTGGCTCAACTCAGTTAAGTAGTGTGAAAAGCCCTTTAACGTACCTTGCAGGGCGACATGTACAACATTTACCATGAACCTAATTGTAATCTGGCAGCGTGATTTCATTTGAAACTTTTCTTCAACAATGTGCCCCTCTATACCAATACCAATCGCTAGAACGAGATATGTTGATCTGCTGATCTGGTTCTAATGTTCATCTGTGTGGATTGACCCAGTCAGATGTTCTGGTTCTGCTTCTGACCCAGCCAGCCAGATGTCTGGTTCTGTGTTTATCTGTTGACCCAGCCATCCTGAGACAGCAGTGGTCTGGTTCTGCTGTTTTGACCCAGCCAGCCAGATGGTCTGGTTCTGCTGTTTATCTGTGTGGATTGACCCAGCCAGATGGTCTGGTTCTGCTGTCTATCTGTGTGGATTGACCCAGCCAACCTCCAGAACTACCCTCCCATCCTGAGACAGAACACAGTGGAGGTTTTAGTTTTTTCCCTCAAATTGACAAGGATAACCTAGTTATTAGATGATTGTCACTCACAGTTATTTACAAAAGCAATTTCCGCACTAGCTACATCATCATGATGTCACTAACTTCCCTCCCATCCTGAAACAGCAGTGGTAAGGTTTTACTCTAACCTCCTAACTACCCTCCCATCCTGAGACAGCAGTGGTGAGGTTTTACCTAACTAACCTGAGACCTAACTAACTACCCTCCATCCTGAGACAGCAGTGGTGAGGTTTTACTCTAACCTCCTAACTACCCTCCCATCCTGAGACAGCAGTGGTAAGGTTTTACTCTAACCTCCTAACTACCCTCCCATCCTGAGACAGCAGTGGTGAGGTTTTACTCTAACCTCCTAACTACCCTAACTACCCTCCCATCCTGAGACAGCAGTGGTAAGGTTTTACTCTAACCTCCTAACTACCCTCCCATCCTGAGACAGCAGTGGTAAGGTTTTACTCTAACCTCCTAACTACCCTCCCATCCTGAGACAGCAGTGGTGAGGTTTTACTCTAACCTCCTAACTACCCTCCCATCCTGAGACAGCAGTGGTAAGGTTTTACTCTAACCTCCTAACTACCCTCCCATCCTGAGACAGCAGTGGTGAGGTTTTTTAACTCCTAACCTGAGACCTAACTAACCTCCTAACTACCCTCCCATCCTGAGACAGCAGTGGTAAGGTTTTACCCTCCCTCCTGAGACAGCTAACCTCCTAACTACCCTCCCATCCTGAGACAGCAGTGGTAAGGTTTTACTCTAACCTCCTAACTACCCTCTCATCCTGAGACAGCAGTGGTAAGGTTTTACTTTAACCTCCTAACTACCCTCCCATCCTGAGACAGCAGTGGTAAGGTTTTACTCTAACCTCCTAACTACCCTCCCATCCTGAGACAGCAGTGGTGAGGTTTTACTTTAACCATATTTACCAAATAAACGAAAGTTTAAAAAAAAGAAGCTTTAAGTAACACAATAAAATAACAACGAGGCTGTATACAGGGGAGGGGGTACCGGTACCGAGTCAATGTGCGGGGCTACAGGTTAGCTGAGGTAATTTGTACATGTAGGTAGGGGGGGGGGCAATTTAAATAATCTGGTTACCATTTGGTTAATTGTTCAGCAGTCTTATGGCTTGGGGGTAGAAGCTGTTAAGGAGCCTTTTGGTGCTAGACTTGATGCTCCGGTACCGTAGAGAAAACAGTCTAGTCTTGGGTGACTGGAGTTTTTGACCATTTTTGGGGCTTTCCTCTAAAACCGCCTTGTATAGGGGTCCTGGATGGCAGGAAGCTTGGTCCCAGTGATGTACTGAGCCATACGCACTACCCTCTGTAGCGCGTGACGGTCAGATGCCGAGCAGTTGCCATACCAGGCGGTGATGCAACCGGTCAGGATGCTTTCAATGGTGCAGCTGTAGAACTCTTTGAGGATCGGAGGAGCCAAATCTTTTCAGTCTTCTGAGTGGGAAAAGGTGTATTCGTTCCCTTTTCATGACTGTCTTGGTGTGTTTGGACCATGATAGTTTGTTGGTGATGTGGACACTAAGGAACTTGAAACTTGCGACCGGCTCTACTACAGCCCCGTCAATGTTAATGGGGGCCTGTTCGGCCCGCCTTTTCCTGTAGTCCACGATCATCTCCTTTGTTGTGTTAACATTGAGGGAGAGGTTGTTGTCCAGGCACCACACGGCCAGGTCTCTGACTTCCTCGCTGTCTCATCGTTGTCGGTGATCAGTCCTACCACTGTTGTGTCGTCAGCAAACCTAATGATGGTTGTTGGAGTCCTGTTTGTCCACGCAGTGTGGGTGAAGAGGGAGTACAGGAGGGGACTAAGCATGCACCCCTGGGGGCCGCAGTATTGAGGATCAGCATAGCCCTTACCACCTGGGGGCGGCCCGTCAGGAAGTCCAGGATCCAGTTGCAGAGGGAGGTGTTATGTCCCAGGGATCCTTAGCTTAGTGATGAGCTTTGTGGGCACTATATGGTGTTGAACTCTCAGCTGTAGTCAATGAACAGCATTCTCACATAGGTGTTCCTCTTGCCCAGGTGGGAAAGGGCAGTGTGGAGTCCAATTGAGATTGCATCATCTGTGGATCTGTTGGGGCGGTATGTGAATTGGAGTGGGTCTAGGGTATCTGGGAGGATGCTGTTGATGTGAGTCATGACCAGCCTTTCAAAGCACTTCATGGCTACCGACGTGAGTGCTATGGAGCGGTAATCTTTAGGCAGGTTACCTTCGCTTCCTTGGGCACTGGGACTATGGTGGACTACTTAAAACATGTAGCTATTACAGACTGGGTCAGGGAGAGGTTGAAAATGTTAGTGAAGACACTTTCCAGTTGGTCCGCGCATGCTTTGAGTACACGTCCTGGTAATCCGTCTGGCCTTGCGGCTTTGTGAATGTTGATCTGTTTAAAGGTCTTGCTCACACCGGCTACCGAGAGCGCTATCACACAGTCGTCCAGAACAGCTGGTGCTATCATGCATTCTTCAGTGTTGCTTGCCTCGAAGTGAGCATAAAAGGCATTTAGCTCGTCTGGTAGGCTCGCGTCACTGGGCAGCTTGCGGCTGGGTTTCCCTTTGTAGTCCATAATAGTTTTCAAGCCCTGCCACATCCGACCAGAGTCAGAGACGGTGTAGTAGGATTCAATCTTAATCCTGTAATGACGATTTGCTTGTTTGATGGTTCGTCTGAGGGCATAGCGGGATTTCTTATAAGCGTCCGGATTAGAGTCCCGCTCCTTGAAAGCGGCAGCTCTAGCCTTTAGCTCGATGCGGATGTTGCCTGTAATCCATGTCTTCTAGTTGCGGTATGTACATATGGTCACTGTGGGGACGACGTCGTCGATACATTTATGGATGAAGCCGATGACTGAGGTGATATACTCCTCCGTGACATCTGACCACTTACGTATTGGGCGAGTCACTGGTACTTCCTGCTTTAGTTTTTTCTTGTAAGTAGGAATCAGGATGATAAAATAATGGTCAGATTTGCCAAATGGAGGGCGAGGGAGAGCTTTGTATGCATCTCTGTGTGCGGCGTAAAGGTGGTCTTGAGTTTTTTTCCCTCTGGTTGCACTTTTTAAAAAACCTATATTTAACGAGGCAAGTCAGTTAAGAACAAATTCTTAATTTCAATGACAGCCTATGAACAGAACTGCTTTTTTCAGGGGAAGAACTACAGATTTTTACCTTGTCAGCTCAGGGATTTGATCATGCAATCTTCCGGTTACAAGACCAACGCTCTAACCACTAGGCTACCTACCTCGACTCACCGGTGCCCCTGCACATTGACTCTGTACCGGTACCCCTTGTATATAGCCTCACTATTGTTATTTTACTGCTACTCTTTAATTATTTGTTACTTTTATTTATTTTCTATTTTTAGGTATTTTTCTAAAAACTGCATTGTTGGTTAAGGGCTTGTAAGTAAGCATTTCAATGTAAGTTGTTGTACACCTGTACACCTGTACACCTGTTGTATTCGGCCTATTTGACAAATAAAATGTGGTTTGATTAGACATGGCACAGCAGCTGTTATCCTGAGACAGCAGTGGTAAGGTTTTACTTTAACCTCAAAACAACACATATGATTATGTCACAGTTTAAACTCACTTCAGAGCTGCGCGGACAGCTGGCATGATGACTGTGTAGTTAGCGTCCTGTCCTGATTTCCCACTCTCACATCATTTCAATCACTCTACAGTTGAGTTGTGAGTGGTTAGTGCCACCCTCCCCCTCCTACTTTCCCCTGTCCTCCCCCCTCCCTCCAAACACCCTCACATTAGACTAATTGTGTAGTCATAATCCCACCTGATGTGTGCTTCTAATATTTTGAACGGTCATGTTAACCTATTTTGATTACCCCATTTTCAAAAAGCCCCGACCTAACTCTATCGGCCCGGCCTGCTGCACTCTCTCTCTCTCTCTGTAATCCCATGGCCTCACTAAATGATAAAAAAAAAAGTATAATTCAGAAGAGTGGAAAAACCCCACTGTATCTCACATCAGGACAGAAAGATAGGATACTAAAGGCCAGTGTAAATGTCCTGATGTTAGAGCAGAGAGAGAGAGGGAACTCAAGGTTAAAGTGATACAAGAAAAGAAAAAACCTGTTATGTGTGTGATGATGAAAAGATAGAATTCTGGAACAAACAGACTTGTTTCAGTGTTCCTTAAAGAACACATCTTCAGTTTGGAAATTCACTCCTCATTATATCGTCTCCCGTGTTGGTGGCTTCAATTGGATTTTCCTTTGTAACTTATAACATTGATAAGATTCCTACAAAAGCATCTGCTTTTCATAGACAAGTGTTCATAGCGTGGTAATTAATATATAAACTTTTTTTTTTTTCACACACACACACACACACACACACACACACACGCACACACACACACACACACACACACACGAACGCACGCACGCACACGCACACACAAACGCACGCACGCGCACACACACACACACACACACACACACACACACACACACACACACACACACACACACACACACACACACACACACACACACACACACACACACACACACACACACACACACACAGGACTAGACATTTTGTGGCCAAATGACATATCATTATTGAGCCAGAAAAAAAACTGAGCATAAAAGATCAGTGCTAGCAGTATATTAGTGGGATATGAATATGCATGCCAGCAGTATTAGTGAGATATGAATATGCATGCCAGCAGTATTAGTGGGCTATGAATATGCATGCCAGCAGTATTAGTGGGCTATGAATATGCATGCCGGCAGTATTAGTGGGATATGAATATGCATGCCGGCAGTATTAGTGGGATATGAATATGCATGCCGGCAGTATTAGTGGGATATGAATATGCATGCGGGATATGAATATGCATGCCGGCAGTATTAGTGGGATATGAATATGCATGCCGGCAGTATTAGTGGGATATGAATATGCATGCGGGCAGTATTAGTGGGATATGAATATGCATGCCGGCAGTATTAGCGGGATATGAATATGCATGCCAGCAGTATTAGTGGGATATGAATATGCATGCCGGCAGTATTAGCGGGATATGAATATGCATGCAAGCAGTATTAGTGGGATATGAATATGCATGCCGGCAGTATTAGTGGGATATGAATATGCATGCCAGCAGTATTAGTGGGATATGAATATGCATGCCAGCAGTATTAGTGTGGTATGAATATGCATGCCAGCAGTATTAGTGTGGTATGAATATGCATGCTAGCAGTATTAGTGGGGTATGAATATGACTGGAACTGCAAAATGAATATGCATGCCAGCAGTCAAATCTAAATACTGTATTTAAATTTGACTGGTATGTATCTTTGACCTTTACTTTGGACCTATTTCTAACCCAGTCAAGACCCAATAGGTCAGAGGGTAGGGTACAATTAAACCCCTAAGAGGTTTTCTAATATGATCTAAGATATCCAAACAGTATATTTGTACTTTGATAACACCACAAACATGTATTTTCTTAGCCAAACTGAGCTTACACTTAGTCAGATAGTATATTTTTTAAATCATAATAGTGTATTGGATAGGATATGTAAACTCCGAGAGGCCTAATCTAACCAGACACAATCAATTAACCAATAGATCAATCAAATTGATCAACAATGATTGATACAGATTTTCTGAACAATTACCTAAAATCACTGTACGGATGAATGATCCAGAATCCTGCAGACTTCACACGTTCCCTCTCGTGCTCCACGGCCCTCTCGCTCCCCAACATTCTCAGAGAGAACTTGTTGACTCCTGGTTGTAGCATCGCTCCAAACTGCCGGTGCATGAAACCCGCCCGATACAACTGCTCTACTTCGTCTGGCATGATCGGTTCGGTTCCTTCTAACTTGATTAAAGTGGACTGATCGAAGACGGACGAGCGGCGGTGTGCGCTAGCACTGCGACCAACGGAATCCTGCGCTCCCTGTTCGGCCCCAGAACCAGTCTCTCCTCCGGGGTAACTCTCCTCGTTAGCGCCGGCGTCTACCTCGGGGATCAGCCTCCGCTGCTCCGCTGGATCTGACCCAATAGTGTGCTGACCAGTGATGGAAGAGCGGTTACCTCTAAAAAGGCGACAGTCCCCGTTTAAGTTGGTCTTAACGGCAACGTCCGTTTCCAAGTCTCCGGTGGTTCCGCTCTTGGGGTCCCTGTCTCTGTTTCTCTTAGAGCTGCTGGCGGGGGAAGGAGATCCAGGAAGGAGAAGAGGCTTCAGCCTGATACCGGCACTTTTCTTGTTTGTGTCCTTGTCGCCACCACCGTATTCTCCTCCGTCGTCAATCATCACAGAGACAGAGCCTCTTTGGCCAATGTTTTGCGGCAAGCTGTACAGCCTTTTGCGCATGGAAGAATGAAACCTATCCATTATGGGTAGGCCTATTGAAGAAAGGATGATACAGACGCTCACTAGCCTGGACTAAAAAATAAAACGCGTTTGAAAATGAAACAAGAATATATGAGCTGTGATGATAACAAATCATATATTTCATAAACTCAAACGGCTCAGGATACCAAAAGCAGTGACGGCGTTCTGCAGCAGGACAGGAACAGGTCGAATCTTACTTGACACTTGGAACGTGCTGCTTCCTGCTCTCCCGGTTGCAACAGTTTGTACCGCTTCGGCGCGACGGTCATATTAGGGTGCATGACCAGTAAATCGATGAATGACGTCCAGGTATCCAGGTGTTGCTAAATCAGAGTGTTGCCTAGATGATGACAACAGATCGGGGTGCTGATGCTGCCTGCATGCTGACTGCTCTGAGCGTCGGACGTGCCAGCCGGAGACAGTGAGGATGGATGCTGGCTGGTGGCTAAACTGAGGTCCTCAATGACAAAGCATGATCACTCTTCTGATTCTCCTCCTCCCCAAATATTTATATCCCTGGCTAGCTTAGCTGTCAATAGGAAAAGAATGACACGCTTCCTTCCACGCAGTCAGTCAGTCAGTCAGTCCTCACCAGCTTGCATTCAAAGACCGCTGGCTGGTGTGTGTGCTGACATCACGGTTCCATCCCCGTAGTGCTCTCTAATAACGTGGATATTAATGGGGCTAATTTACCGGGTTGCCATAGGAGCGCTGCACGAGGATAGACAGGACAGCACATGCACTCAGCATCCCAGTCCAGGCAGGATTATGGAGGATATAATTTATAAACTCCCTGTGATAGCTGATGACAGATTTTCTGTTGTTGTAAATGATAAACTATAGGCTACCCACACGCTAAACAGCCCATTGTCTTTAGGCCTATAATTGATCAGTTAAGCAATATTGACCATAATTATTAAAGCAAGTGCTACTTTACACACTGCACTTTCATTGGTTTGAGATCCTGGGAAAAGTTATATGGTTGTATATGCAGGTGACAACTATACAATGGTCAGAAGATGTGGGGTCAATTCCATTCAATTCAGTCTACATACACAGGAAAAGAGAGACATTTTGGAATTGGAATTTTCAGTTTACTTCCTGAATTCACTGGACTGAAATGGGATTGACCCCACCCCTGCAGGTCATACAGAACTATAATGTCTGACTCAGCAAATGGCACCATATTCCACAGTGTGCTACTTTTTCAAAAGTAGTGCATTATATATGGAATAGGGACCCATAGGGTTCTGCTCTAAAGTAGTGCATTATATAGGGAATAGGGACCCATAGGGTTCTGCTCTAAAGTAGTGCATTATATAGGGAATAGGGTGCCATTTGGGACTGGCACCTGAGAACACTGAAGCGTCTGTGGTGGTGTTATCCCTGATGATCTCATTCCAGAGAAAGTATGCATCCCAAATGGTGCCCTATTACCTAGGTACAGAGCATTCGGAAAGTATTCAGACCCCTTGACTTTTTCCACATTTTCTTATGTTACAGCCTTATTCTAAAATGTATTAAATATTGCCCCCCCCCTTCATCAATCTACACACAATACCCCATAATGACAAAGCAAAAACAGGTTTGTAGAATTTCTTTGCAAATTCAAAAAAATACAAAAATAATGAAATATCACATTTATGTAAGTATTCAGACCCTTTACTCAGTACTTTGTTGAAGCATCTTAACAGTGATTACAGCCTCGAGTCTTCTTGGGTATGAAGCTACAAGCTTGGCACACCTGTAACTTTACCTACATGTACATATTACCTCAATTACCTCAATTACCTATTTCTCTTAAAACTGCATTGTTGGTTAAGGGCTTATATTCGGCATGTGACAAATAACATTTGATTTGGGGAGTTTCTCCCATTCTTCTCTGCAGATCCTCTCAAGCTCTATCAGGTTGGATGGGGAATGTCGCTGCACAGTTATTTTCAGGTCTCTCCAGAGATGTTCGATCGGGTTCAAGTCCCGGCTCTGGCTGGGCCACTCAAGGACATTGAGACTTGTCCCGAAGCCACTCCTGCGTTGTCTTGGCTGTGTGCTTAGGGTTGTTGTCCTGTTGGAAGGTGAACCATCGCCCTAGTCTGAGGTCTTGAGCGCTCTGGAGAAGGTTTTCATCAAGGAACACTCTGTACTTTGCTTCATTCATCTTTCCTTCGATTCTGACTAGTCTCCCAGTCCCTGCCACTGAAATACATCCCCACAGCATGTTGCTGCCATCACCATGATTCACCATAGGGAAGGTTCTCCCATCTCCACAGAGGAACACTGGGGCTCTGTCAGAGTGACCATTGGGTTTTGGCACCTCCCTGACCAAGGCCTTTCTCCCCCGAATGCTCAGTTTGGCCAGGCGGACAGCTCAAGGAAGAGTCTTGGTGGTTCGAAACTTCTCCCATTTAAAAATGATGGAGGCCAATGTGTTTTTGGGGACCTTCAATGCTGCAGACATTATTGGTACCCTTCCCCAGATCTGTGCCTCGACACAATCCTGTCTCGGAGCTGCTCTACGGACAATTCCTTTTACCTCATGGCTTAGTTTTTGCTCTGACATGCACTGTCAACTGTGGGACCTTATATAGACAGGTGTGTGCCTTTCCAAATCATGCCCAATCAATTGAATTTAACACAGGTGGACTCGAATCAAGTTTCAGAAACATCTCAAGGATGATCAATCGAAGCTCAATTTTCGATTGTCTCATAGCACAGGGTCTGAATACTTATGTAAATAAGGTATTTATGTTTTGTAATACATTTGCAAAAAGTATAAAAAACCTGTTTTCACTTTTTCATTATGGGGTATTGTGTGTAGATTGATGAGGGGAAAAAATTATGTAATATATTTTAGAATAAGGCTGTAACGTAACAAAATGTGGAAAAGGGAAATACTGCCTCTAAACTTGCAGTATGGCCTGGAGTCATTGTATTGTGTGTGTTTGTGTGTATTCATTATAACATATGTGATGTACTTCAGTCCAGACGTTGTACTCTGTTAAATTAAACGTTTCTGCCAGATAGCTGACTCCCTATACGGGATAAACGTTTCTGCCAGATAGCTGACTCCCTATACGGGATAAAAGGTTCTGCCAGATAGCTGACTCCCTATTCGTGATAAAAGGTTCTGCCAGATAGCTGACTCCCTATACGGGACAAAAGGTTCTGCCAGATAGCTGACTCCTATACAGGATAAAAGGTTCTGCCAGATAGCTGACTACCTATATGGGATAAAAGGTTCTGCCAGATAGCTGACTCCCTATACAGGATAAAGGCTTCTGCCAGATAGCTGACTCCCTATACGGGATAAAAGGTTCTGCCAGATAGCTGACTCCCGAAATGGGATAAAAGTTTCTGCCAGATAGCTGACTCCCTAAATGGAAAAATAGTGCCCCCTTCAGTTGTACTGCTGCCATTTGGTCTGGATAGAAGATATTAGGATTTAGTGTGCATCCCAAATGACACCCTATATTCCCTATAAAGTGCACTGCTTAGACCAGGGCCCATAAGGCTATAGAGTGCACTGCTTCAGACCAGGGCCCATGAGGCTATATAGTGAAATGCTTTAGACCAAGGCCCATGAGGCTATATAGTGAACTGCTTTAGACCAAGGCCCATGAGGCTATATAGTGAACTGCTTTAGACCAGGGCCTATAAGGCTATATAGTGCATTGCTTTAGACCAGGGCCCATAAGGCTATAGAGTGCACTGCTTCAGACCAGGTCCCATGAGGCTATATAGTTAACTGCTTCAGACCAGGGTTCATAAGGCTATAGAGTGAACTGCTTTAGACCAGGGCCCATGAGGCTATATAATGAACTGCTTTAGACCAGGGCCCATAAGGCTATATAGTGCATTGTTTTAGACCAGGGCCGATAAGGCTATAGAATGAACTACTTCATACCAGGGCCCATAAGCCTATATAGTGAACTGCTTTAGACCAGGGCCCATAAGGCTATAGAGTGAACTGCTTTAGACCAGGTCCCATAAGGCTATATAGTACATTGTTTTAGACCAGGACCCATAAGGCTATATAGTGAACTGCTTTAGACCAGGGCCCATAAGGCTATATAGTACATTGTTTTAGACCAGGGCCCATAGGGCTATATAGTACATTGTTTTAGACCAGGGCCCATAAGGCTATATAGTGAACTGCTTTAGACCGGGGCACATAAGGCTATAGAGTGAACTTCTTTAGACCAGGGCCCATAAAGGTATAGAGTGAACTGCTTTAGACCAGGGCCCATAAGGCTATATAGTACATTGTTTTAGACCAGGGCCCATAAGGCTATATAGTGAAGAGTGAATTTATTTAGGCTATATAGTGACCTGCTTTAGACCAGGGCCCATAAGGCTATATAGAACATTGTTTTAGACCAGGGCCCATAAGGCTATATAGTACATTGTTTTAGACCAGGGCCCATAAGGCTATAGAGTTAACCTTTTTAGACCAGGGCCCATAAGGCTATATAGAACATTGTTTTAGACCAGGGCCCATAAGGCTATATAGTACATTGTTTTAGACCAGGACCCATAAGGCTATAGAGTGAACTGCTTTAGACCAGGGCCCATAAGGCTATATAGAACATTGTTTTAGACCAGGGCCCATAAGGCTATAGAGTGAACTGCTTTAGACCAGGTCCCATAATGCTATAGAGTGAACTGCTTTAGACCAGGGCCCATATTGCTATATAGTGAACTGCTTTAGACCAGGGCCCATAAGGCTATATAGTACATTGTTTTAGACCAGGGCCCATAAGGCTATATAGTGATCTGCTTTAGACCAGGGCCCATAAGGCTATATAGTCAACTGCTTTAGACCAGGGCCCATAAGGCTATATAGTCAAGAGTGAACTTATTTAGGCTATATAGTCAACTGCTTTAGACCAGGGCCCATAAGGCTATATAGTCAAGAGTGTACTTATTTAGGCTATATAGTTAACTGCTTTAGACCAGGGCCCATAGGGCTATATAGTACATTGTTTTAGACGAGGGCCCATAAGGCTAAAAATGAACGGCTTTAGACCGGGGCCCATAAGGCTATAGAGTGAACTGCTTTAGACCAGGGCCCATAAAGGCTATAGAGTGAACTGCTTTAGACCAGGGCCCATAAGGCTATATAGTATTGTTTTAGTGCCCATAAGGCTATATAGTGAACTGCTTTAGACCAGGGCCCATAAGGCTATATAGTGAACTGCTTTAGACCAGGGCCCATAAGGCTATATAGAACATTGTTTTAGACCAGGGCCCATAAGGCTATATAGTACATTGTTTTAGACCAGGGCCCATAAGGCTATATAGTGAACTGCTTTAGACCAGGGCCCATAAGGCTATATAGTGAACATTGTTTTAGACCAGGGCCCATAAGGCTATATAGTACATTGTTTTAGACCAGCTATATAGTGAACTGCTTTAGACCAGGGCCCATAAAGCTATACTGCTTTAGACCAGGGCCCATAAGGCTATATAGTCAAGAGTGAACTTATTTAGGCTATATAGTCAACTGCTTTAGACCAGGGCCCATAAGGCTATATAGTGAACTGTTTTAGACCAGGGCCCATAAGGCTATATAGTGAACTGCTTTAGACCAGGGCCCATAAGGCTATATAGTGAACTGCTTTAGACCAGGGCCCATAAGGCTATATAGTGAACTGCTTTAGACCAGGGCCCATAAGGCTATATAGTGAACTGCTTTAGACCAGGGCCCATAAGGCTATATAGTGAACATTGTTTTAGACCAGGTCCCATAAGGCTATATAGTGAACTGCTTTAGACCAGGGCCCATAAGGCTATATAGTACATTGTTTTAGACCAGGGCCCATAAGGCTATAGAGTGAACTGCTTTAGACCAGGTCCCATAAGGCTATATAGTGAACTGCTTTAGACCAGGGCCCATAAGGCTATATAGTGAACTGCTTTAGACCAGGGCCCATAAGGCTATATAGTGAACTGCTTTAGACCAGGGCCCATAAGGCTATATAGTACATTGTTTTAGACCAGGGCCCATAATGCTATTTAGGCTATATAGTGAACTAAGGCTTTAGACCAGGGCCCATAAGGCTATATAGTGAACTGCTTTAGACCAGGGCCCATAAGGCTATAGAGTGAACTGAAGGCTATAGTGAAGTGAACTGCTTTAGACCAGGGCCCATAAGGCTATATAGTGAACTGCTTTAGACCAGGGCCCATAAGGCTATATAGTGAACTGTTTTAGACCAGGGCCCATAAGGCTATATAGTGAACATTGTTTTAGACCAGGGCCCATAAGGCTATATAGTGAACTGCTTTAGACCAGGGCCCATAAGGCTATATAGAACATTGTTTTAGACCAGGGCCCATAAGGCTATATAGTGAACTGTTTTAGACCAGGGCCCATAAGGCTATATAGTTAACTGTTTTAGACCAGGGCCCATAAGGCTATAGAGTGAACTGCTTTAGACCAGGCCCATAAGGCTATATAGTGAACTGCTTTAGACCAGGGCCCATTGTTTTAGACCAGGGCCCATAAGGCTATATAGTGAACATTGTTTTAGACCAGGGCCCATAAGGCTATATAGTGAACTGCTTTAGACCAGGGCCCATAAGGCTAGACCAGGGCCCATAATAGTACATTGTTTTAGACCAGGGCCCATAAGGCTATATAGTGAACTGCTTTAGACCAGGGCCCATAAGGCTATATAGTGAACTGCTTTAGACCAGGGCCCATAAGGCTATATAGAACATTGTTTTAGACCAGGGCCCATAAGGCTATATAGTACATTGTTTTAGACCAGGGCCCATAAGGCTATATAGTGAAGAGTGAACTTATTTAGGCTATATAGTGAACTGCTTTAGACCAGGGCCCTGCTTTAGACCAGGGCCCATAAGGCTATATAGAACTGTTTTAGACCAGGTCCCATAAGGCTATGTAGTAAATTGTTTTAGACCAGGCCCATAAGGCTATATAGTGAACTGCTTTAGACCAGGGCCCATAAGGCTATATAGAACATTGTTTTAGACCAGGGCCCATAAGGCTATATAGTGAACTGCTTTAGACCAGGGCCCATAAGGCTATATAGAACATTGTTTTAGACCAGGGCCCATAAGGCTATATGAACATTGTTTTAGACCAGGGCCCATAAGGCTATACATTGTTTTAGACCAGGCCCATAAAGTGAACTGCTTTAGACCAGGGCCCATAAGGGCATCCCATAAGGCTATATATAGCTATATAGTGAACTGTTTTAGACCAGGGCCCATAAGGCTATATAGTGAACTGCTTTAGACCAGGGCCCATAAGGCTATATAGAACATTGTTTTAGACCAGGGCCCATAAGGCTATATAGAACATTGTTTTAGACCAGGGCCCATAAGGCTATATAGTACATTGTTTTAGACCAGGGCCCATAAGGCTATATAGAACATTGTTTTAGACCAGGGCCCATAAGGCTATAGAGTGAACTGCTTTAGACCAGGGCCCATAATGCTATAGAGTGAACTGCTTTAGACCAGGGCCCATATTGCTATATAGTGAACTGCTTTAGACCAGGGCCCATAAGGCTATATAGAACATTGTTTTAGACCAGGGCCCATAAGGCTATATAGTACATTGTTTTAGACCAGGGCCCATAAGGCTATATAGTGAAGAGTGAACTTATTTAGGCTATATAGTGAACTGCTTTAGACCAGGGCCCATAAGGCTATATAGTGAACTGCTTTAGACCAGGGCCCATAAGGCTATATAGAACATTGTTTTAGACCAGGGCCCATAAGGCTATATAGTACATTGTTTTAGACCAGGTCCCATAAGGCTATATAGTGAACTGCTTTAGACCAGGGCCCATAAGGCTATATAGAACATTGTTTTAGACCAGGGCCCATAAGGCTATATAGTGAACTGCTTTAGACCAGGGCCCATAAGGCTATATAGTGAACTGCTTTAGACCAGGGCCCATAAGGCTATATAGTGAACTGCTTTAGACCAGGGCCCATAAGGCTATATAGAACATTGTTTTAGACCAGGGCCCATAAGGCTATATAGTGAATTGTTTTAGACCAGGGCCCATAAGGCTTTAGTGAACCTTTAGACCAGGGCCCATAAGGCTATATAGAACATTGTTTTAGACCAGGGCCCATAAGGCTATATAGTACATTGTTTTAGACCAGGGCCCATAAGGCTATATAGTGAAGAGTGAACTTATTTAGGCTATATAGTGAACTGCTTTAGACCAGGGCCCATAAGGCTATATAGTGAACTGCTTTAGACCAGGGCCCATAAGGCTATATAGAACATTGTTTTAGACCAGGGCCCATAAGGCTATATAGTACATTGTTTTAGACCAGGTCCCATAAGGCTATATAGTGAACTGCTTTAGACCAGGGCCCATAAGGCTATATAGAACATTGTTTTAGACCAGGGCCCATAAGGCTATAGAGTGAACTGCTTTAGACCAGGTCCCATAATGCTATAGAGTGAACTGCTTTAGACCAGGGCCCATATTGCTATATAGTGAACTGCTTTAGACCAGGGCCCATAAGGCTATATAGAACATTGTTTTAGACCAGGGCCCATAAGGCTATATAGTACATTGTTTTAGACCAGGGCCCATAAGGCTATATAGTGAACTGCTTTAGACCAGGGCCCATAAGGCTATTAGTGAACTGCTTTAGACCAGGGCCCATAAGGCTATATAGAACATTGTTTTAGACCAGGGCCCATAAGGCTATATAGTGAACTGCTTTAGACCAGGGCCCATAAGGCTATATAGAACATTGTTTTAGACCAGGGCCCATAAGGCTATATAGAACATTGTTTTAGACCAGGGCCCATAAGGAGTGAACTGCTTTAGACCAGGGCCCATAAGGCTATATAGTGAACTGTTTTAGACCAGGGCCCATAAGGCTATATAGTGAACTGCTTTAGACCAGGGCCCATAAGGCTATATAGTGAACTGCTTTAGACCAGGGCCCATAAGGCTATATAGTGAACTGCTTTAGACCAGGGCCCATAAGGCTATATAGTGAACTGCTTTAGACCAGGGCCCATAAGGCTATATAGAACATTGTTTTAGACCAGGGCCCATAAGGCTATATAGTGAACATTGTTTTAGACCAGGGCCCATAAGGCTATATAGTGAACTGCTTTAGACCAGGGCCCATAAGGCTATATAGTAACTGCTTTAGACCAGGGCCTATATAGTGAATTGCTTTAGACCAGGTCCCATAAGGCTATAGTGAACTGCTTTAGACCAGGGCCCATAAGGCTATATAGTACATTGTTTTAGACCAGGGCCCATAAGGCTATATAGTGAACTGCTTTAGACCAGGGCCCATAAGGCTATATAGTGAACTGCTTTAGACCAGGGCCCATAAGGCTATATAGAACATTGTTTTAGACCAGGGCCCATAAGGCTATATAGTACATTGTTTTAGACCAGGGCCCATAAGGCTATATAGTAAATTGTTTTAGACCAGGGCCCATATTTAGGCTATATAGTGAACTGCTTTAGACCAGGGCCCATAAGGCTATATAGTGAACTGCTTTAGACCAGGGCCCATAAGGCTATATAGAACATTGTTTTAGACCAGGGCCCATAAGGCTATATAGTACATTGTTTTAGACCAGGTCCCATAAGGCTATATAGTGAACTGCTTTAGACCAGGGCCCATAAGGCTATATAGAACATTGTTTTAGACCAGGGCCCATAAGGCTATAGAGTGAACTGCTTTAGACCAGGTCCCATAATGCTATAGAGTGAACTGCTTTAGACCAGGGCCCATATTGCTATATAGTGAACTGCTTTAGACCAGGGCCCATAAGGCCCATTGTTTTAGACCAGGCCCATAAGGCTATATAGTACATTGTTTTAGACCAGGGCCCATAAGGCTATATAGTAGTGAATTTATTTAGGCTATATAGTGAACTGCTTTAGACCAGGGCCCATAAGGCTATATAGTCAACTGCTTTAGACCAGGGCCCATAAGGCTATATAGTCAAGAGTGATCTTATTTAGGCTATATAGTGAACTGCTTTAGACCAGGGCCCATAAGGCTATATAGTGAAGAGTGAACTTATTTAGGCTATATAGTCAACTGCTTTAGACCAGGGCCCATAAGGCTATATAGAACATTGTTTTAGACCAGGGCCCATAAGGCTATATAGTACATTGTTTTAGACCAGGGCCCATAAGGCTATATAGTGAACTGCTTTAGACCAGGGCCCATAAGGCTATATAGAACATTGTTTTAGACCAGGTCCCATAAGGCTATATAGTGAACTGCTTTAGACCAGGGCCCATAAGGCTATATAGAACATTGTTTTAGACCAGGGCCCATAAGGCTATAGAGTGAACTGCTTTAGACCAGGTCCCATAATGCTATAGAGTGAACTGCTTTAGACCAGGGCCCATATTGCTATATAGTGAACTGCTTTAGACCAGGGCCCATAAGGCTATATAGAACATTGTTTTAGACCAGGGCCCATAAGGCTATATAGTACATTGTTTTAGACCAGGGCCCATAAGGCTATATAGTACATTGTTTTAGACCAGGGCCCATAAGGCTATATAGTGAACTGCTTTAGACCAGGGCCCATAAGGCTAACTGAACATTGCTTTAGACCAGGGCCCATAAGGCTAGTAGAACTGTTTTATAAGGCTATATAGTGAACTGTTTTAGACCAGGGCCCATAAGGCTATATAGTGAACTGTTTTAGACCAGGGCCCATAAGGCTATATAGTGAACTGTTTTAGACCAGGGCCCATAAGGCTATATAGTGACATTGTTTTAGACCAGGGCCCATAAGGCTATATAGTGAATTGTTTTAGACCAGGGCCCATAAGGCTATATAGTGAACTGCTTTAGACCAGGGCCCATAAGGCTATATAGTGAACATTGTTTTAGACCAGGGCCCATAAGGCTATATAGTGAATTGTTTTAGACCAGGGCCCATAAGGCTATATAGTGACATTGTTTTAGACCAGGGCCCATAAGGCTATATAGAACATTGTTTTAGACCAGGGCCCATAAGGCTATATAGAACAGAGCAAGGCTATATAGTTGTTTTAGACCAGGGCCCATAAGGCTATATAGTGAATTGTTTTAGACCAGGGCCTTATTTTTATAGTGAACTGCTTTAGACCAGGGCCCATAAGGCTATATAGTGAACTGCTTTAGACCAGGGCCCATAAGGCTATATAGTGAACTGCTTTAGACCAGGGCCCATAAGGCTATATAGTGCATTGTTTTAGACCAGGGCCGATAAGGCTATAGAGTGAACTGCTTTAGACCAGGGCCCATAAGGCTATATAGTGAACTGTTTTAGACCAGGGCCCATAAGGCTATATAGTGAATTGTTTTAGACCAGGGCCCATAAGGCTATATAGTGAACTGTTTTAGACCAGGGCCCATAAGGCTATATAGTGAACTGTTTTAGACCAGGGCCCATAAGGCTATATAGAACATTGTTTTAGACCAGGGCCCATAAGGCTATAGAGTGAACTGCTTTAGACCAGGTCCCATAATGCCAGTGAACTGCTTTAGACCAGGGCCCATATTGCTATATAGTGAACTGCTTTAGACCAGGGCCCATAAGGCTATATAGAACATTGTTTTAGACCAGGGCCCATAAGGCTATATAGTACATTGTTTTAGACCAGGGCCCATAAGGCTATATAGTGAAGAGTGAACTTATTTAGGCTATATAGTGAACTGCTTTAGACCAGGGCCCATAAGGCTATATAGTCAACTGCTTTAGACCAGGGCCCATAAGGCTATATAGAACATTGTTTTAGACCAGGGCCCATAAGGCTATATAGTACATTGTTTTAGACCAGGTCCCATAAGGCTATATAGTGAACTGCTTTATACCAGGGCCCATAAGGCTATATAGAACATTGTTTTAGACCAGGGCCCATAAGGCTATAGAGTGAACTGCTTTAGACCAGGTCCCATAATGCTATAGAGTGAACTGCTTTAGACCAGGGCCCATATGGCTATATAGAACCTTTAGACCAGGGCCCATAAGGCTATATAGAACATTGTTTTAGACCAGGGCCCATAAGGCTATATAGTACATTGTTTTAGACCAGGGCCCATCAGGCTATAGAGTGAACTTATTTAGGCTATATAGTGAACTGCTTTAGACCAGGGCCCATATTGCTATATAGTGAACTGCTTTAGACCAGGGCCCATAAGGCTATATAGAACATTGTTTTAGACCAGGGCCCATAAGGCTATATAGTGAACTGTTTTAGACCAGGGCCCATAAGGCTATATAGTGAACTGTTTTAGACCAGGGCCCATAAGGGAACATTGTTTTAGACCAGGGCCCATAAGGCTATATAGTGAACTGTTTTAGACCTGCTTTAGACCCATAAGGCTATATAGTGAACTGCTTTAGACCAGGGCCCATAAGGCTATATAGTACATTGTTTTAGACCAGGGCCCATAAGGCTATATAGTACATTGTTTTAGACCAGGGCCCATAAGGCTATATAGTGAACTGCTTTAGACCAGGGCCCATAAGGCTATATAGAACATTGTTTTAGACCAGGGCCCATAAGGCTATATAGTGAACTGCTTTAGACCAGGGCCCATAAGGCTATATAGTGAACTGCTTTAGACCAGGGCCCATAAGGCTATATAGTGAACTGCTTTAGACCAGGGCCCATAAGGCTATATAGTACATTGTTTTAGACCAGGGCCCATAATGCTATAGAGTCAATTGTTTTAGACCAGGGCCCATAAGGCTATATAGTACATTGTTTTAGACCAGGGCCCATAAGGCTATATAGTGAACTGCTTTAGACCAGGGCCCATAAGGCTATATAGTGAACTGCTTTAGACCAGGGCCCATAAGGCTATATAGTGAACTGTTTTAGACCAGGGCCCATTATTTGAACTGTTTTAGACCAGGGCCCATAAGGCTATATAGTGAATTGTTTTAGACCAGGGCCCATAAGGCTTTAGACCAGTGAACTGTTTTAGACCAGGGCCCATAAGGCTATAGAGTGAACTGCTTTAGACCAGGGCCCATAAGGCTATATAGTGAACTGTTTTAGACCAGGGCCATAAGGCTATAGAGTGAACTGCTTTAGACCAGGTCCCATAAGGCTATAGTGAACTGTTTTAGACCAGGGCCCATAAGGCTATATAGTGAATTGTTTTAGACCAGGGCCCATAAGGCTATATAGTGAACTGTTTTAGACCAGGGCCCATAAGGCTATATAGTGAATTGTTTTAGACCAGGGCCCATAAGGCTATATAGTGAACTGTTTTAGACCAGGGCCCATAAGGCTATATAGAACATTGTTTTAGACCAGGGCCCATAAGGCTATATAGAACATTGTTTTAGACCAGGGCCCATAAGGCTATATAGTACATTGTTTTAGACCAGGGCCCATAAGGCTATATAGTGAAATTGCTAAGGCTATATTTTAGACCAGGGCCCATAAGGCTATATAGTGAACAACTGCTTTAGACCAGGGCCCATAAGGCTATATAGAACTGTTTTAGACCAGGGCCCATAAAGGCCCATAAGGCTATATAGTACATTGTTTTAGACCAGGGCCCATAAGGCTATATAGTGAACTGCTTTAGACCAGGGCCCATAAGGCTATATAGTGAACTGCTTTAGACCAGGGCCCATAAGGCTATATAGAACATTGTTTTAGACCAGGGCCCATAAGGCTATATAGAACATTGTTTTAGACCAGGGCCCATAAGGCTATATAGTACATTGTTTTAGACCAGGGCCCATAAGGCTATATAGTGAACTGCTTTAGACCAGGGCCCATAAGGCTATATAGAAAGAGTGAACTTTTTAGACCAGGGCCCATAAGGCTATATAGTGAACTGTTTTAGACCAGGGCCCATAAGGCTATATAGTGAACTGCTTTAGACCAGGGCCCATAAGGCTATATAGAACATTGTTTTAGACCAGGGCCCATAAGGCTATATAGTGAACATTGTTTTAGACCAGGTCCCATAAGGCTATATAGTTTTAGACCAGGGAACTGCTTTAGACCAGGGCCCATAAGGCTATATAGTGACATTGTTTTAGACCAGGGCCCATAAGGCTATATAGTGAACTGCTTTAGGCCAGGGCCCATAAGGCTATATAGAACATTGTTTTAGACCAGGGCCCATAAGGCTATAGAGTGAACTGCTTTAGACCAGGTCCCATAATGCTATAGAGTGAACTGCTTTAGACCAGGGCCCATAAGGCTATATAGAACATTGTTTTAGACCAGGGCCCATAAGGCTATATAGTACATTGTTTTAGACCAGGGCCCATAAGGCTATATAGTGAAGAGTGAACTTATTTAGGCTATATAGTGAACTGCTTTAGACCAGGGCCCATAAGGCTATATAGTGAACTGCTTTAGACCAGGGCCCATAAGGCTATATAGAACATTGTTTTAGACCAGGGCCCATAAGGCTATATAGTACATTGTTTTAGACCAGGTCCCATAACATTGAACTTTTAGACCAGGGCCCATAAGGCTATATAGTGAACTGCTTTAGACCAGGGCCCATAAGGCTAGAACATTGTTTTAGACCAGGGCCCATAAGGCTATATAGTGAACTGCTTTAGACCAGGGCCCATAAGGCTATATAGTGAACTGCTTTAGACCAGGGCCCATAAGGCTATATAGTGAACTGCTTTAGACCAGGGCCCATAAGGCTATATAGAACATTGTTTTAGACCAGGGCCCATAAGGCTATATAGTAAATTGTTTTAGACCAGGGCCCATAAGGCTATATAGTGAACTGCTTTAGACCAGGGCCCATAATGCTATATAGTGAACTGCTTTAGACCAGGGCCCATAAGGCTATATAGTGAACTTTTAGACCAGGGCCCATAAGGCTATATAGTGAACATTGCTTTAGACCAGGGCCCATAAGGCTATATAGTGAACTGTTTTAGACCAGGGCCCATAAGGCTATATAGTGAACTGTTTTTTGACCAGGGCCCATAAGGCTGAATAGTCCCATGATGCATAGAGTGTTTTAGACCAGACCAGGGCCCATAAGGCTATATAGTGACATTGTTTTAGACCAGGGCCCATAAGGCTATATAGTGAACTGCTTTAGACCAGGGCCCATAAGGCTATATAGTGAATTGTTTTAGACCAGGGCCCATAAGGCTATATAGAACATTGTTTTAGACCAGGGCCCATAAGGCTATATAGTACATTGTTTTAGACCAGGGCCCATAAGGCTATATAGTGAACTGCTTTAGACCAGGGCCCATAAGGCTATATAGAACATTGTTTTAGACCAGGGCCCATAAGGCTATATAGTACATTGTTTTATTTAGGCTTATAGAACTGTTTTAGACCAGGGCCATAAGGCCATATAGGCTATATAGTGAAGAGTGGGCCCATTAGGCTATATAGTGAACTGCTTTAGACCAGGGCCCATAAGGCTATATAGTGAACTGCTTTAGACCAGGGCCCATAAGGCTATATAGAACATTGTTTTAGACCAGGGCCCATAAGGCTATATAGTACATTGTTTTAGACCAGGGCCCATAAGGCTATATAGTAAATTGTTTTAGACCAGGGCCATAAGGCTATATAGTTAACTGCTTTAGACCAGGGCCCATAAGGCTATATAGTACATTGTTTTAGACCAGGGCCCATAAGGCTATATAGTGAACTGCTTTAGACCAGGGCCCATAAGGCTATATAGAACATTGTTTTAGACCAGGGCCCATAAGGCTATATAGTGAACTGCTTTAGACCAGGGCCCATAAGCTATATAGTGCTTTAGACCAGGGCCCATAAGGCTATATAGAACATTGTTTTAGACCAGGGCCCATAAGGCTATATAGTAAATTGTTTTAGACCAGGGCCCATAAGGCTATATAGTGAAGAGCTTGAACTTATTTAGGCTATATAGTGAACTGCTTTAGACCAGGGCCCATAAGGCTATATAGTGAACTGCTTTAGACCAGGGCCCATAAGGCTATATAGAACATTGTTTTAGACCAGGGCCCATAAGGCTATATAGTACATTGTTTTAGACCAGGGCCCATAAGGCTATATAGTGAACTGCTTTAGACCAGGGCCCATAAGGCTATATAGAACATTGTTTTAGACCAGGGCCCATAAGGCTATATAGTACATTGTTTTAGACCAGGGCCCATAAGGCTATAGAGTGAACTGCTTTAGACCAGGGCCCATATTGCTATAGTGAACTGCTTTAGACCAGGGCCCATAAGGCTATATAGTGAACTGTTTTAGACCAGGGCCCATAAGGCTATATAGTACATTGTTTTAGACCAGGGCCCATAAGGCTATATGAAGCTTTAACTGCTTTAGACCAGGGCCCATAAGGCTATATAGTGAACTGTTTTAGACCAGGGCCCATAAGGCTATATAGTGAACTGCTTTAGACCAGGTCCCATAATGCTATAGAGTGAACTGCTTTAGACCAGGGCCCATAAGGCTATATAGTGAATTGTTTTAGACCAGGGCCCATAAGGCTATATAGTGAACTGCTTTAGACCAGGGCCCATAAGGCTATATAGTGAACATTGTTTTAGACCAGGGCCCATAAGGCTATATAGTGAATTGTTTTAGACCAGGGTCCCATAAGGCTATAGAGTGAACTGTTTTAGACCAGGGCCCATAAGGCTATATAGTGAATTGTTTTAGACCAGGGCCCATAAGGCTATATAGTGAACTGTTTTAGACCAGGGCCCATAAGGCTATATAGTGAACTGTTTTAGACCAGGGCCCATAAGGCTATATAGTTAACTGCTTTAGACCAGGGCCCATAAGGCTATATAGTACATTGTTTTTTTAGTGAACTGCTTTAGACCAGGGCCCATAAGGCTATAGAGTGAACTGCTTTAGACCAGGGCCCATAAGGCTATATAGTGAACTGTTTTAGACCAGGGCCCATAAGGCTATATAGTGAACATTGTTTTAGACCAGGGCCCATAAGGCTATATAGTGAACTGTTTTAGACCAGGGCCCATAAGGCTATTAGTGAACTGCTTTAGACCAGGTCCCATAAGGCTATATAGTGAACTGTTTTAGACCAGGGCCCTATATAACATAGTGAACTGCTTTAGACCAGGGCCCATCAGGCCCATTGTTTTAGACCAGGTCCCATAATGCTATATAGTGAACTGCTTTAGACCAGGGCCCATAAGGCTATATAGAACATTGTTTTAGACCAGGGCCCATAAGGCTATATAGTGAACTGCTTTAGACCAGGTCCCATAAGGCTATAGAGTGAACTGCTTTAGACCAGGGCCCATAGGCTATATAGTGAACTGCTTTAGACCAGGGCCCATAAGGCTATATAGAACATTGTTTTAGACCAGGGCCCATAAGGCTATATAGTACATTGTTTTAGACCAGGGCCCATAAGGCTATATAGTGAAGAGTGAACTATATTGATAGTGAACTGCTTTAGACCAGGGCCCATAAGGCTATATAGAACATTGTTTTAGACCAGGGCCCATAAGGCTATATATATAGAACATTGTTTTAGACCAGGGCCCATAAGGCTATAGAGTGAACTGCTTTAGACCAGGGCCCATAAGGCTATAGAGTGAACTGTTTTAGACCAGGGCCCATATTGCTATATAGTGAACTGCTTTAGACCAGGGCCCATAAGGCTATATAGAACATTGTTTTAGACCAGGGCCCATAAGGCTATATAGTACATTGTTTTAGACCAGGGCCCATAAGGCTATATAGTGAACTGCTTTAGACCAGGGCCCATAAGGCTATATAGAACATTGTTTTAGACCAGGGCCCATAAGGCTATATAGTCAAGAGTGACATTTGCTATTAGTGAACTGCTTTAGACCAGGGCCCCATAAGTGCTATTTAGCTATATAGTGAACTGCTTTAGACCAGGGCCCATAAGGCTATATAGTGAACTGCTTTAGACCAGGGCCCATAAGGCTATATATAGTAGTGAACTGCTTTAGACCAGGGCCCATAAGGCTATATAGTGAACTGTTTTAGACCAGGGCCCATAAGGCTATATAGTGACATTGTTTTAGACCAGGGCCCATAAGGCTATATAGTGAACTGCTTTAGACCAGGGCCCATAAGGCATAAGGCTATATAGTACATTGTTTTAGACCATTAAGGCTTTTGAAGACCAGGGCCCATAAGGCTATATAGAACATTGTTTTAGACCAGGGCCCATAAGGCTATATAGTGAACTGTTTTAGACCAGGCCCATAATGCTATAGAGTGAACTGCTTTAGACCAGGGCCCATAAGGCTATATAGTGAACTGCTTTAGACCAGGGCCCATAAGGCTATATAGTGAACTGTTTTAGACCAGGGCCCATAACTGCTATAGAGTGAACTGCTTTAGACCAGGGCCCATAAGGCTATATAGTAACTGCTTTAGACCAGGGCCCATAAGGCTATATAGTGAACTGCCCTTTAGACCAGGGCCCATAAGGCTATATAGTGAACTTCTTTAGACCAGGGCCCATAAGGCTATATAGTGAACTGTTTTAGACCAGGGCCCATCAGGCTATAGAGTGAACTGCTTTAGACCAGGTCCCATAATGCTATACAGTGATCTGCTTTAGACCAGGGCCCATAAGGCTATATAGTACATTGTTTTAGACCAGGGCCCATAATGCTATAGAGTCAATTGTTTTAGACCAGGGCCCATAAGGCTATATAGTACATTGTTTTAGACCAGGGCCCATAAGGCTATAGAGTGAACTGCTTTAGACCAGGGCCCATAAGGCTATATAGTGAACTGCTTTAGACCAGGGCCCATAAGGCTATATAGTGAACTGCTTTAGACCAGGGCCCATAAGGCTATATAGTGAACTGATTTAGACCAGGGCCCATAAGCCTATATAGTGAACTGCTTTAGACCAGGGCCCATAAGGCTATATAGTGAACTGCTTTAGACCAGGTCCCATAAGGCTATATAGTGAACTGCTTTAGACCAGGGCCCATAAGGCTATATAGTGAACTGCTTTAGACCAGGGCCCATAAGGCTATATAGTGAACTGCTTTAGACCAGGGCCCATAAGGCTATATAGTGAACTGCTTTAGACCAGGGCCCATAAGGCTATATAGAACATTGTTTTAGACCAGGGCCCATAAGGCTATAGAGTGAACTGCTTTAGACCAGGTCCCATAATGCTATAGAGTGAACTGCTTTAGACCAGGGCCCATAAGGCTATATAGTGAACTGCTTTAGACCAGGGCCCATAAGGCTATATAGAACATTGTTTTAGACCAGGGCCCATAAGGCTATATAGTACATTGTTTTAGACCAGGGCCCATAAGGCTATATAGTGAAGAGTGAACTTATTTAGGCTATATAGTGAACTGCTTTAGACCAGGGCCCATAAGGCTATATAGTCAACTGCTTTAGACCAGGGCCCATAAGGCTATATAGAACATTGTTTTAGACCAGGGCCCATAAGGCTATATAGTACATTGTTTTAGACCAGGTCCCATAAGGCTATATAGTGAACTGCTTTAGACCAGGGCCCATAAGGCTATATAGAACATTGTTTTAGACCAGGGCCCATAAGGCTATAGAGTGAACTGCTTTAGACCAGGTCCCATAATGCTATAGAGTGAACTGCTTTAGACCAGGGCCCATATTGCTATATAGTGAACTGCTTTAGACCAGGGCCCATAAGGCTATATAGAACATTGTTTTAGACCAGGGCCCATAAGGCTATATAGTACATTGTTTTAGACCAGGGCCCATAAGGCTATATAGTGAAGAGTGAATTTATTTAGGCTATATAGTGAACTGCTTTAGACCAGGGCCCATAAGGCTATATAGTCAACTGCTTTAGACCAGGACCAGTGAACTGCTTTAGACCAGGGCCCATAAGGCTATATAGTTAACTGCTTTAGACCAGGGCCCATAAGGCTATATAGTACATTGTTTTAGACCAGGGCCCATAAGGCTATATAGTGAACTGCTTTAGACCAGGGCCCATAAGGCTATATAGTAAACTGTTTTAGACCAGGGCCCATAAGGCTATATAGTGAAATTGTTTTAGACCAGGGCCCATAGACCAGGCTATAGGAGTGAACTGCTTTAGACCAGGTCCCATAAGGCTATATAGTGAACTGCTTTTTAAGGCTATATAGTACATTGTTTTAGACCAGGTCCCATAAGGCTATATAGTGAACTGCTTTAGACCAGGGCCCATAAGGCTATATAGAACATTGTTTTAGACCAGGGCCCATAAGGCTATAGAGTGAACTGCTTTAGACCAGGTCCCATAATGCTATATAGTGAACTGCTTTAGACCAGGGCCCATAAGGCTATATAGTGAACTGCTTTAGACCAGGGCCCATAAGGCTATATAGAACATTGTTTTAGACCAGGGCCCATAAGGCTATATAGTACATTGTTTTAGACCAGGGCCCATAAGGCTATATAGTGAAGAGTGAATTTATTTAGGCTATATAGTGAACTGCTTTAGACCAGGGCCCATAAGGCTATAAGGCTTTATCCAGGGTCCATACTGCTATAGAGTGAACTGCTTTAGACCAGGGCCCATAAGGCTATATAGTTAACATTGTTTTTAGACCAGGGAATTGTTTTACCAGGCTATATAGTACATTGTTTTAGACCAGGGCCCATAAGGCTAAAAATTGCTTTAGACCAGGGCCCATAAGGCTATAGAGTGAACTGCTTTAGACCAGGGCCCATAAGGCTATATAGTGAACTGCTTTAGACCAGGGCCCATAAGGCTATAGAGTGAACTGCTTTAGACCAGGTCCCATAAGGCTATTAAGTGAACTGCTTTAGACCAGGGCACATAAGTCTATATAGACAGTAGACCAGGAAGGCTATATAGTGAACTGCTTTAGACCAGGGCCCATAAGGCTATATAGAACATTGTTTTAGACCAGGGCCCATAAGGCTATATAGTACATTGTTTTAGACCAGGGCCCCCTATAGAGTTAACTGTTTTTAGACCAGGTCCCATAAGGCTATAGTAGTGAATTGTTTTAGACCAGGGCCCATAAGGCTATATAGTGAACTGCTTTTTAGACCAGGGTCCCATATTGCTATATAGTGAACTGCTTTAGACCAGGGCCCATAAGGCTATATAGAACTGCTTTAGACCAGGGCCCATAAGGCTATATAGTACATTGTTTTAGACCAGGGCCCATAAGGCTAAAATACGGCTTTAGACCGGGGCCCATAGGCTATAGAGTGAACTGCTTTAGACCAGGGCCCATAAGGCTATAGAGTGAACTGCTTTTAGACCAGGGCCCATAAGGCTATATAGTAGTGTGCTATATAGTGAACTGCTTTAGACCAGGGCCCATAAGGCTATATACTGAACTGCTTTAGACCAGGGCCCATAAGGCTATGTAGTGAACTGCTTTAGACCAGGTCCCATAAGGCTATATAGTGAACTGCTTTACTGCTTTAGACCAGGGCCCATAAGGCTATATAGTGAACTGTTTTAGACCAGGGCCCATAAGGCTATATAGAGTGAACTGCATTGTTTTAGACCAGGTCCCATAAGGCTATATAGTGAACTGCTTTAGACCAGGGCCCATAAGGCTATATAGAACATTGTTTTAGACCAGGGCCCATAAGGCTATAGAGTGAACTGCTTTAGACCAGGTCCCATAATGCTATAGAGTGAACTGCTTTAGACCAGGGCCCATATTGCTATATAGTGAACTGCTTTAGACCAGGGCCCATAAGGCTATATAGAACATTGTTTTAGACCAGGGCCCATAAGGCTATGTAGTACATTGTTTTAGACCAGGGCCCATAAGGCTATATAGTGAAGAGTGAACTTATTTAGGCTATATAGTGAACTGCTTTAGACCAGGGCCCATAAGGCTATATAGTCAACTGCTTTAGACCAGGGCCCATAAGGCTATATAGAAAATTGTTTTAGACCAGGGCCCATAAGGCTATATAGTACATTGTTTTAGACCAGGTCCCATAAGGCTATATAGTGAACTGCTTTAGACCAGGGCCCATAAGGCTATATAGAACATTGTTTTAGACCAGGGCCCATAAGGCTATAGAGTGAACTGCTTTAGACCAGGGCCCATAAGGCTATAGAGTGAACTGCTTTAGACCAGGGCCCATAAGGCTATATAGTGAACTGCTTTAGACCAGGGCCCATAAGGCTATATAGAACATTGTTTTAGACCAGGGCCCATAAGGCTATATAGTACATTGTTTTAGACCAGGGCCCATAAGGCTATATAGTGAAGAGTGAATTTATTTAGGCTATATAGTGAACTGCTTTAGACCAGGGCCCATAAGGCTATATAGTGAACTGCTTTAGACCAGGGCCCATAAGGCTATATAGTCAAGAGTGATCTTATTTACTATATTGAACTTTTAGACCAGGGCCCATAAGGCTATAGTAGTGAACTTATATAGTGAACTTTTAGACCAGGGCCCATAAGGCTATATAGAACATTGCTTTAGACCAGGGCCCATAAGGCTATATAGTACATTGTTTTAGACCAGGGCCCATCAGGCTATAGAGTGAACTGCTTTAGACCAGGTCCCATAATGCTATACAGTGATCTGCTTTAGACCAGGGCCCATAAGGGCCCATAAGGCTATATAGTACATTGTTTTAGTCCAGGGCCCATAAGGCTATATAGTGAACTGCTTTAGACCAGGGCCCATAAGGCTATATAGTGAACTGCTTTAGACCAGGGCCCATAAGGCTATATAGAACATTGTTTTAGACCAGGGCCCATAAGGCTATATAGTGAACTGCTTTAGACCAGGGCCCATGAGGCTATATAGAACATTGTTTTAGACCAGGGCCCATAAGGCTATATAGTCAAGAGTGATCTTATTTAGGCTATATAGTGAACTGCTTTAGACCAGGGCCCATAAGGCTATATAGTGAAGAGTGAACTTATTTAGGCTATATAGTGAACTGCTTTAGACCAGGGCCCATAAGGCTATATAGTCAACTGCTTTAGACCAGGGCCCATAAGGCTATATAGTGAACTGCTTTAGACCAGGGCCCATAAGGCTATATAGAACATTGTTTTAGACCAGGGCCCATAAGGCTATATAGTACATTGTTTTAGACCAGGTCCCATAAGGCTATATAGTGAACTGCTTTAGACCAGGGCCCATAAGGCTATATAGTACATTGTTTTAGACCAGGTCCCATAAGGCTATATAGTGAACTGCTTTATACCAGGGCCCATAAGGCTATATAGAACATTGTTTTAGACCAGGGCCCATAAGGCTATAGAGTGAACTGCTTTAGACAAGGTCCCATAATGCTATAGAGTGAACTGCTTTAGACCAGGGCCCATATTGCTATATAGAGAACTGCTTTAGACCAGGGCCCATAAGGCTATATAGTGAACTGCTTTAGACCAGGGTCCATACTGCTATAGAGTGAACTGCTTTAGACCAGGGCCTATAAGGCTATATAGTTAACTGCTTTAGACCAGGGCCCATAGGGCTATATAGTACATTGTTTTAGACGAGGGCCCATAAGGGGCTTTAGACCGGGGCCCATAAGGCTATAGAGTGAACTTCTTTAGACCAGGGCCCATAAGGCTATATAGTGAAATGCTTTAGACCAGGGCCCATCAGGCTATAGAGTGAACTGCTTTAGACCAGGTCCCATAATGCTATAGAGTGATCTGATTTAGACCAGGGCCCATAAGGGCCCATAAGGCTATATAGTACATTGTTTTAGTCCAGGGCCCATAAGGCTATATATAGTTAACTGCTTTAGACCAGGGCCCATAGGGCTATATAGTACATTGTTTTAGACGAGGGCCCATAAGGCTAAAAATATAGAGTGCCCATACGGCTATAGAGTGAACTGCTTTAGACCAGGGCCCGTAAAGGTATAGAGTGAACTGCTTTAGACCAGGGCCCATAATGCTGTATAGTGAACTGCTTTAGACCAGGGCCCATAAGGCTATATAGTGAAGAGTGAACTTTTTTTGGCTATATAGTGAACTGCTTTAGACCAGGGCCTATAAGGCTATGTAGTGAACTGCTTTAGACCAGGTCCCATAAGGCTATATAGTGAACTACTTTATACCAGGGCCCATAAGGCTATATAGTGAACTGCTTTAGACCAGGGCCCATCAGGCTATAGAGTGAACTGCTTTAGACCAGGGCCCATAATGCTATATAGTGAACTGCTTTAGACCAGGGCCCATAAGGCTATATAGAACATTGTTTTAGACCAGGGCCCATAAGGCTATAGAGTGAACTGCTTTAGACCAGGTCCCATAATGCTATATAGTGAACTGCTTTAGACCAGGGCCCATAAGGCTATATAGTGAACTGCTTTAGACCAGGGCCCATAAGGCTATATAGACATTAAGGCTATATAGTACATTGACCAGGGCCCATAAGGCTATATAGTGAAGAGTGAACTTATTTAGGCTATATAGTCAACTGCTTTAGACCAGGGCCCATAAGGCTATATAGAACATTGTTTTAGACCAGGGCCCATAAGGCTATATAGTACATTGTTTTAGACCAGGTCCCATAAGGCTATATAGTGAACTGCTTTATACCAGGGCCCATAAGGCTATATAGAACATTGTTTTAGACCAGGGCCCATAAGGCTATAGAGTGAACTGCTTTAGACCAGGTCCCATAATGCTATAGAGTGAACTGCTTTAGACCAGGGCCCATATTGCTATATAGTGAACTGCTTTAGACATTGGCCCATAAGGCTATATAGAACATTGTTTTAGACCAGGGCCCATAAGGCTATATAGTACATTGTTTTAGACCAGGGCCCATAAGGCTATATAGTGAAGAGTGAATTTATTTAGGCTATATAGTGAACTGCTTTAGACCAGGGCCCATAAGGCTATATAGTCAACTGCTTTAGTCCAGGGTCCATACTGCTATAGAGTGAACTGCTTTAGACCAGGGCCCATAAGGCTATATAGTTAACTGCTTTAGACCAGGGCCCATAGGGCTATATAGTACATTGTTTTAGACCAGGTCCCATAAGGCTAAAAATGAACATTGCTTTATAGTGAACTGCTTTAGACCAGGGCCCATAAGGCTATATAGTGAATTGTTTTAGACCAGGGCCCATAAGGCTAGAGTGAACTGCTTTAGACCAGGAGTGAACTGCTTTAGACCAGGTCCCATAATGCTATAGAGTGAACTGCTTTAGACCAGGGCCCATAAGGCCCATTGTTTTAAGGGCCCATAAGGCTATATAGTACATTGTTTTAGACCAGGTCCCATAAGGCTATATAGTGAACTGTTTTAGACCAGGGCCCATAAGGCTATATAGAACATTGTTTTAGACCAGGGCCCATAAGGCTATATAGTGAACTGCTTTAGACCAGGTCCCATAAGGCTATATAGTGAACTGCTTTAGACCACATATTGCTTAGTGAACCTTTAGACCAGGGCCCATAAGGCTATATAGAACATTGTTTTAGACCAGGGCCCATAAGGCTATATAGTACATTGTTTTAGACCAGGGCCCATAAGGCTATATAGTGAAGAGTGAATTTATTTAGGCTATATAGTGAACTGCTTTAGACCAGGGCCCATAAGGCTATATAGTCAACTGCTTTAGACCAGGGTCCATATAAGGCTATAGAGTGAACTGCTTTAGACCAGGGCCCATGAGGCTATATAGTGAACTGCTTTAGACCAGGGCCCATAAGGCTATATAGTACATTGTTTTAGACCAGGGCCCATAAGGCTAAAAATGAACAGGGCCCATAAGGCTTTAGACCAGGGCCCATAAGGCTATAGAGTGTTTTAGACCAGGGCCCATAAGGCTATATAGTGAAATGCTTTAGACCAGGGCCCATCAGGCTATAGAGTGAACTGCTTTAGACCAGGTCCCATAAGGCTATAGAGTGAACTGCTTTAGACCAGGGCCCATAAGGGCCCATAAGGCTATATAGTACATTGTTTTAGACCAGGTCCCATAAGGCTATATAGTGAACTGCTTTAGACCAGGGCCCATAAGGCTATATAGAACATTGTTTTAGACCAGGGCCCATAAGGCTATAGAGTGAACTGCTTTAGACCAGGTCCCATAATGCTATATAGTGAACTGCTTTAGACCAGGGCCCATAAGGCTATATAGAACATTGTTTTAGACCAGGGCCCATAAGGCTATATAGTACATTGTTTTAGACCAGGGCCCATAAGGCTATATAGTGAAGAGTGAATTTATTTAGGCTATATAGTGAACTGCTTTAGACCAGGGCCCATAAGGCTATATAGTCAACTGCTTTAGACCAGGGCCCATAAGGCTATATAGTGAAATGCTTTAGACCAGGGCCCATCAGGCTATAGAGTGAACTGCTTTAGACCAGGTCCCATAAGGGCCCATAAGGCTATATAGTACATTGTTTTAGTCCAGGGCCCATAAGTCCATTTAGTGAACTGCTTTAGACCAGGGCCCATAAGGCTATATAGTGAACTGCTTTAGACCAGGGCCCATAAGGCTATATAGAACATTGTTTTAGACCAGGGCCCATAAGGCTATATAGTACATTGTTTTAGACCAGGTCCCATAAGGCTATATAGTGAACTGCTTTAGACCAGGGCCCATGAGGCTATATAGAACATTGTTTTAGACCAGGGCCCATAAGGCTATATAGTCAAGAGTGATCTTATTTAGGCTATATAGTGAACTGCTTTAGACCAGGGCCCATAAGGCTATATATTCAACTGCTTTAGACCAGGGCCCATAAGGCTATATAGAACATTGTTTTAGACCAGGGCCCATAAGTCTATATAGTACATTGTTTTAGACCAGGTCCCATAAGGCTATATAGTGAACTGCTTTGAACTGCTTTATACCAGGGCCCATAAGGCTATATAGAACATTGTTTTAGACCAGGTCCCATAAGGCTATATAGTGAACTGCTTTATACCAGGGCCCATAAGGCTATATAGAACATTGTTTTAGACCAGGGCCCATAAGGCTATAGAGTGAACTGCTTTTATAATGCTATAGAGTGAACTGCTTTAGACCAGGGCCCATATTGCTATATAGTGAACTGCTTTAGACCAGGGCCCATAAGGCTATATAGAACATTGTTTTAGACCAGGGCCCATAAGGCTATATAGTACATTGTTTTAGACCAGGGCCCATAAGGCTATAGAGTTAACCTTTTTAGACCAGGTCCCATAAGGCTATGTAGTCAATTGTTTTAGACCAGGGCCATAAGGCTATATAGTGAACTGCTTTAGACCAGGGCCCATAAGGCTATATAGTGAACTGCTTTAGACCAGGGCCCATAAGGCTATATAGTTAACTGCTTTAGACCAGGGCCCATAGGGCTATATAGTACATTGTTTTAGACGAGGGCCCATAAGGCTAAAAATGAACGGCTTTAGACCGGGGCCCATAAGGCTATAGAGTGAACTGCTTTAGACCAGGGCCCATAAAGGTATAGAGTGAACTGCTTTAGACCAGGGCCCATAAGGCTATATAGTGAAGAGTGAACTTCTTTTGGCTATATAGTGAACTGCTTTAGACCAGGGCCTATAAGGCTATATACTGAACTGCTTTAGACCAGGGCCCATAAGGCTATGTAGTGAACTGCTTTAGACCAGGTCCCATAAGGCTATATAGTGAACTACTTTATACCAGGGCCCATAAGGCTATATAGTGAACTGCTTTAGACCAGGGCCCATATATAGTGAACTGCTTTAGACCAGGGCCTATATAGTGAACTGCTTTATACCAGGGCCCATAAGGCTATATTGAACATTGTTTTAGACCAGGGCCCATAAGGCTATAGAGTGAACTGCTTTAGACCAGGTCCCATATTGCTATATAGTGAACTGCTTTAGACCAGGGCCCATAAGGCTATATAGAACATTGTTTTAGACCAGGGCCCATAAGGCTATATAGTACATTGTTTTAGACCAGGGCCCATAAGGCTATATAGTGAAGAGGCTATTTAGCTATATAGTGAACTGCTTTAGACCAGGGCCCATAAGGCTATATAGTCAACTGCTTTATACCAGGGCCCATAAGGCTATATTGAACATTGTTTTAGACCAGGGCCCATAAGGCTATAGAGTGAACTGCTTTAGACCAGGTCCCATATTGCTATATAGTGAACTGCTTTAGACCAGGGCCCATAAGGCTATATAGAACATTGTTTTAGACCAGGGCCCATAAGGCTATATAGTACATTGTTTTAGACCAGGGCCCATAAGGCTATATAGTGAAGAGTGAACTTATTTAGGCTATATAGTGAACTGCTTTAGACCAGGGCCCATAAGGCTATATAGTCAACTGCTTTAGACCAGGGCCCATAAGGCTATATAGAAAATTGTTTTAGACCAGGGCCCATAAGGCTATATAGTACATTGTTTTAGACCAGGTCCCATAAGGCTATATAGAAGTGAACTGCATTGTTTTAGACCAGGGCCCATAAGGCTATATAGAACATTGTTTTAGACCAGGGCCCATAAGGCTATAGAGTGAACTGCTTTAGACCAGGTCCCATAATGCTATAGAGTGAACTGCTTTAGACCAGGGCCCATATTGCTATATAGTGAACTGCTTTAGACCAGGGCCCATAAGGCTATATAGAACATTGTTTTAGACCAGGGCCCATAAGGCTATATAGTACATTGTTTTAGACCAGGGCCCATAAGGCTATATAGTGAAGAGTGAATTTATTTAGGCTATATAGTGAACTGCTTTAGACCAGGGCCCATAAGGCTATATAGTCAACTGCTTTAGTCCAGGGTCCATACTGCTATAGAGTGAACTGCTTTAGACCAGGGCCCATAAGGCTATATAGTTAACTGCTTTAGACCAGGGCCCATAGGGCTATATAGTACATTGTTTTAGACCAGGGCCCATAAGGCTAAAAATGAACGGCTTTAGACCGGGGCCCATAAGGCTATAGAGTGAACTTCTTTAGACCAGGGCCCATAAGGCTATATAGTGAAATGCTTTAGACCAGGGCCCATCAGGCTATAGAGTGAACTGCTTTAGACCAGGTCCCATAATGCTATAGAGTGATCTGCTTTAGACCAGGGCCCATAAGGGCCCATAAGGCTATATAGTACATTGTTTTAGACCAGGTCCCATAAGGCTATATAGTGAACTGCTTTAGACCAGGGCCCAAAAGGCTATATAGAACATTGTTTTAGACCAGGGCCCATAAGGCTATAGAGTGAACTGCTTTAGACCAGGTCCCATAATGCTATAGAGTGAACTGCTTTAGACCAGGGCCCATATTGCTATATAGTGAACTGCTTTAGACCAGGGCCCATAAGGCTATATAGTACATTGTTTTAGACCAGGGCCCATAAGGCTATATAGTGAAGAGTGAATTTATTTAGGCTATATAGTGAACTGCTTTAGACCAGGGCCCATAAGGCTATATAGTCAACTGCTTTAGTCCAGGGTCCATACTGCTATAGAGTGAACTGCTTTAGACCAGGGCCCATAAGGCTATATAGTTAACTGCTTTAGACCAGGGCCCATAGGGCTATATAGTACATTGTTTTAGACGAGGGCCCATAAGGCTAAAAATGAACGGCTTTAGACCGGGGCCCATAAGGCTATAGAGTGAACTTCTTTAGACCAGGGCCCATAAGGCTATATAGTGAAATGCTTTAGACCAGGGCCCATCAGGCTATAGAGTGAACTGCTTTAGACCAGGTCCCATAATGCTATAGAGTGATCTGCTTTAGACCAGGGCCCATAAGGGCCCATAAGGCTATATAGTACATTGTTTTAGACCAGGTCCCATAAGGCTATATAGTGAACTGCTTTAGACCAGGGCCCATAAGGCTATATAGAACATTGTTTTAGACCAGGGCCCATAAGGCTATAGAGTGAACTGCTTTAGACCAGGTCCCATAATGCTATATAGTGAACTGCTTTAGACCAGGGCCCATAAGGCTATATAGAACATTGTTTTAGACCAGGGCCCATAAGGCTATATAGTACATTGTTTTAGACCAGGGCCCATAAGGCTATATAGTGAAGAGTGAATTTATTTAGGCTATATAGTGAACTGCTTTAGACCAGGGCCCATAAGGCTATATAGTCAACTGCTTTAGACCAGGGCCCATAAGGCTATATAGTGAAATGCTTTAGACCAGGGCCCATCAGGCTATAGAGTGAACTGCTTTAGACCAGGGCCCATAAGGCTATATAGTACATTGTTTTAGTCCAGGGCCCATAAGTCTATATAGTGAACTGCTTTAGACCAGGGCCCATAAGGCTATATAGTGAACTGCTTTAGACCAGGGCCCATAAGGCTATTGTTTTATAGTAAATTGCTATTTAGTGACCTTTAGACCAGGGCCCATAAGGCTATATAGAACATTGTTTTAGACCAGGGCCCATAAGGCTATATAGTCAAGAGTGACTTATTTAGGCTATATAGTGAACTGCAGACCAGGGCCCATAAGGCTATATAGTGAACTGCTTTAGACCAGGGCCCATAAGGCTATATAGAACATTGTTTTAGACCAGGGCCCATAAGGCTATATAGTACATTGTTTTAGACCAGGTCCCATAAGGCTATATAGTGAACTGCTTTATACCAGGGCCCATAAGGCTATATAGTACATTGTTTTAGACCAGGTCCCATAAGGCTATATAGTGAACTGCTTTAGACCAGGGCCCATAAGGCTATATAGAACATTGTTTTAGACCAGGGCCCATAAGGCTATAGAGTGAACTGCTTTAGACCAGGTCCCATAATGCTATAGAGTGAACTGCTTTAGACCAGGGCCCATATTGCTATATAGTGAACTGCTTTAGACCAGGGCCCATAAGGCTATATAGAACATTGTTTTAGACCAGGGCCCATAAGGCTATATAGTACATTGTTTTAGACCAGGGCCCATAAGGCTATAGAGTTAACCTTTTTAGACCAGGTCCCATAAGGCTATGTAGTCAATTGTTTTAGACCAGGGCCATAAGGCTATATAGTGAACTGCTTTAGACCAGGGTCCATATTGCTATAGAGTGAACTGCTTTAGACCAGGGCCCATAAGGCTATATAGTTAACTGCTTTAGACCAGGGCCCATAGGGCTATATAGTACATTGTTTTAGACGAGGGCCCATAAGGCTAAAAATGAACGGCTTTAGACCGGGGCCCATAAGGCTATAGAGTGAACTGCTTTAGACCAGGGCCCAGTGAACTGCTTTAGACCAGGGCCCATAATGCTGTATTGTGAACTGCTTTAGACCAGGGCCCATAAGGCTATATAGTGAATAGTGAACTTTTTTTGGCTATATAGTGAACTGCTTTAGACCAGGGCCCATAAGGCTATGTAGTGAACTGCTTTAGACCAGGTCCCATGCTTTAGACCAGGGCCCCTATATAGTGAACTGCTTTAGACCAGGGCCCATCAGGCTATAGAGTGAACTGCTTTAGACCAGGTCCCATAATGCTATATAGTGAACTGCTTTATACCAGGGCCCATAAGGCTATATTGAACATTGTTTTAGACCAGGGCCCATAAGGCTATAGAGTGAACTGCTTTAGACCAGGTCCCATAATGCTATAGAGTGAACTGCTTTAGACCAGGGCCCATAAGGCTATATAGTGAACTGCTTTAGACCAGGGCCCATAAGGCTATATAGAACATTGTTTTAGACCAGGGCCCATAAGGCTATATAGTACATTGTTTTAGACCAGGGCCCATAAGGCTATATAGTGAAGAGTGAACTTATTTAGGCTATATAGTGAACTGCTTTAGACCAGGGCCCATAAGGCTATATAGTCAACTGCTTTAGACCAGGGCCCATAAGGCTATATAGAAAATTGTTTTAGACCAGGGCCCATAAGGCTATATAGTACATTGTTTTAGACCAGGTCCCATAAGGCTATATAGTGAACTGCTTTATACCAGGGCCCATAAGGCTATATAGAACATTGTTTTAGACCAGGGCCCATAAGGCTATAGAGTGAACTGCTTTAGACCAGGGCCCATAAGGCTATAGAGTGAACTGCTTTAGACCAGGGCCCATAATGCTATATAGTGAACTGCTTTAGACCAGGGCCCATAAGGCTATATAGAACATTGTTTTAGACCAGGGCCCATAAGGCTATATAGTACATTGTTTTAGACCAGGGCCCATAAGGCTATATAGTAGTGAACTTATTTAGGCTATATAGTGAACTGCTTTAGACCAGGGCCCATAAGGCTATATAGTGAACTGCTTTAGACCAGGGCCCATAAGGCTATAGTAGATTTTAAGGCTATATAGTGAACTGCTTTAGACCAGGGCCCATAAGGCTGTATAGTGAAGAGTGAACTTATTTAGGCTATATAGTGAACTGCTTTAGACCAGTGCCCATAAGGCTATATAGTCAACTGCTTTAGACCAGGGCCCATAAGGCTATATAGTGAAATAGTGAATTGTTTTAGACCAGGGCCCATCAGGCTATATAGTGAACTGCTTTAGAAAGGGCCCATAAGGCTATATAGAACATTGTTTTAGTCCAGGGCCCATAAGTCCATATAGTGAACTGCTTTAGACCAGGGCCCATAAGGCTATATAGTGAACTGCTTTAGACCAGGGCCCATAAGGCTATATAGAACATGGTTTTAGACCAGGGCCCATAAGGCTATATAGTCAAGAGTGATCTTATTTAGGCTATATAGTGAACTGCTTTAGACCAGGGCCCATAAGGCTATATAGTCAACTGCTTTAGACCAGGGCCCATAAGGCTATATATAGTTAACTGCTTTAGACCAGGGCCCATAAGGCTATATAGTACATTGTTTTAGACCAGGGCCCATAAGGCTATATAGTGAACTGCTTTAGACCAGGGCCCATAAGGCTATATAGAACATTGTTTTAGACCAGGGCCCATAAGGCTATATAGTACATTGTTTTAGACCAGGGCCCATAAGGCTATATAGTACATTGTTTTAGACCAGGGCCCATAAGGCTATAGAGTGAACTGCTTTAGACCAGGGCCCATAAGGCTATATAACTGCTTTAGACCAGGGCCAATAGGGCTATGTAGTACATTGTTTTAGACCAGGTCCCATAATGCTATAGAGTGAACTGCTTTAGACCAGGGTCCATACTGCTATAGAGTGAACTGCTTTAGACCAGGGCCCATAAGGCTATATAGTTAACTGCTTTAGACCAGGGCCCATAAGGCTATATAGTACATTGTTTTAGACCAGGTCCCATAAGGCTATATAGTGAACTGCTTTAGACCAGGGCCCATAAGGCTATATAGTGAACTGCTTTAGACCAGGGCCCATAAGGCTATATAGTGAACTGCTTTAGACCAGGGCCCATAAGGCTATAGAGTGAACTGCTTTAGACCAGGTCCCATAAGGCTATATAGTGAACTGCTTTAGACCAGGGCCCATAAGGCTATAGAGTGAACTGCTTTAGACCAGGTCCCATAATGCTATAGAGTGAACTGCTTTAGACCAGGGCCCATAAGGGCCCATAAGGCTATATAGTACATTGTTTTAGACCAGGTCCCATAAGGCTATATAGTGAACTGCTTTAGACCAGGGCCCATAAGGCTATATAGAACATTGTTTTAGACCAGGGCCCATAAGGCTATAGAGTGAACTGCTTTAGACCAGGTCCCATAATGCTATATAGTGAACTTTAGACCAGGGCCCATAAGGCTTTAGAACATTGTTTTAGACCAGGGCCCATAAGGCTATATAGTACATTGTTTTAGACCAGGGCCCATAAGGTATAGTAGTGAATTTATTTAGGCTATATAGTGAACCTTTAGACCAGGGCCCATAAGGCTATATAGTCAACATTGTTTTAGACCAGGGCCCATAAGGCTATATAGTGAACTGCTTTAGACCAGGGCCCATAAGGCTATAGAGTGAACTGCTTTAGACCAGGGCCCATAAGGCTATATAGAACATTGTTTTAGACCAGGGCCCATAAGGCTATATAGTGAACTGCTTTAGACCAGGGCCCATAAGGCTATATAGTGAACTGCTTTAGACCAGGGCCCATAAGGCTATATAGAACATTGTTTTAGACCAGGGCCCATAAGGCTATATAGTACATTGTTTTAGACCAGGTCCCATAAGGCTATATAGTGAACTGCTTTAGACCAGGGCCCATAAGGCTATATAGAACATTGTTTTAGACCAGGGCCCATAAGGCTATATAGTCAAGAGTGATCTTATTTAGGCTATATAGTGAACTGCTTTAGACCAGGGCCCATAAGGCTATATAGTCAACTGCTTTAGACCAGGGCCCATAAGGCTATATAGAACATTGTTTTAGACCAGGGCCCATAAGGCTATATAGTACATTGTTTTAGACCAGGTCCCATAAGGCCATAAGGCATACCAGGCCCTAAGGCTATATAGTACATTGTTTTAGACCAGGTCCCATAAGGCTATATAGTGAACTGCTTTAGACCAGGGCCCATAAGGCTATATAGAACATTGTTTTAGACCAGGGCCCATAAGGCTATAGAGTGAACTGCTTTAGACCAGGTCCCATAATGCTATAGAGTGAACTGCTTTAGACCAGGGCCCATAAGGCTATATAGTGAACTGCTTTAGACCAGGGCCCATAAGGCTATATAGAACATTGTTTTAGACCAGGGCCCATAAGGCTATATAGTATAGTTTTAGACCAGAGCCCATAAGGCTATATATAGAACATTGTTTTAGACCAGGGCCCATAAGGCTATATAGTAAATTGTTTTAGACCAGGGCCCATAAGGCTATATAGTGAACTGCTTTAGACCAGGGTCCATATTGCTATATAGTGAACTGCTTTAGACCAGGCCCATAAGGCTATATAGTTAACTGCTTTAGACCAGGGCCCATAGGGCTATATAGTGAATTGTTTTAGACCAGGGCCCATAAGGCTATATAAAAATGAATTGTTTTAGACCAGGGCCCATAAGGCTATAGAGTGAACTGCTTTAGACCAGGGCCCATAAAGGCTATAGAGTGAACTGCTTTAGACCAGGGCCCATAATGCTATATTGTGAACTGCTTTAGACCAGGGCCCATAAGGCTATATAGTAGTGAACTTTTTAAGGCTATATAGTGAACTGCTTTAGACCAGGGCCCATAAGGCTATATAGTGAACTGCTTTAGACCAGGGCCCATAAGGCTATATAGTGAATTGTTTTAGACCAGGTCCCATAAGGCTATATAGTGAGGACCAGGGCCCATAAGGCTATATAGTGAACTGCTTTAGACCAGGGCCCATAAGGCTATATAGTGAACTGCTTTAGACCAGGTCCCATAATGCTATATAGTGAACTGCTTTAGACCAGGCCCATAAGGCTATATAGAACATTGTTTTAGACCAGGGCCCTATAAGGTTTTAGACCAGGGCCCATAGGCTATAGAGTGAACTGCTTTAGACCAGGTCCCATTTGCTATAGAGTGAACTGCTTTAGACCAGGGCCCATATTGCTATATAGTGAACTGCTTTAGACCAGGGCCCATAAGGCTATATAGAACATTGTTTTAGACCAGGGCCCATAAGGCTATATAGTACATTGTTTTAGACCAGGGCCCATAAGGCTATATAGTGAAGAGTGAACTTATTTAGGCTATATAGTGAACTGCTTTAGACCAGGGCCCATAAGGCTATATAGTCAACTGCTTTAGACCAGGGCCCATAAGGCTATATAGAAAATTGTTTTAGACCAGGGCCCATAAGGCTATATAGTACATTGTTTTAGACCAGGTCCCATAAGGCTATATAGTGAACTGCTTTATACCAGGGCCCATAAGGCTATATAGAACATTGTTTTAGACCAGGGCCCATAAGGCTATAGAGTGAACTGCTTTAGAACAGGGCCCATAAGGCTATAGAGTGAACTGCTTTAGACCAGGTCCCATAATGCTATAGAGTGAACTGCTTTAGACCAGGGCCCATAAGGCTATATAGAACATTGTTTTAGACCAGGGCCCATAAGGCTATATAGTACATTGTTTTAGACCAGGGCCCATAAGGCTATATAGTGAAGAGTGAATTTATTTAGGCTATATAGTGAACTGCTTTAGACCAGGGCCCATAAGGCTATATAGTGAACTGCTTTACCAGGGCTATATAGAACATTGTTTTAGACCAGGGCCCATAAGGCTATTTAGGCTATATAAATTGTTTTAGACCAGGGCCCATAAGGCTATATAGTGAAGCTTTGAACTTATTTAGGCTATATAGTGAACTGCTTTAGACCAGGGCCCATAAGGCTATATAGTCAACTGCTTTAGACCAGGGCCCATAAGGCTATATAGTGAACTGCTTTAGACCAGGGCCCATTGAACTTTTGAACTGCTTTAGACCAGGGCCCATAAGGCTATATAGAACATTGTTTTAGACCAGGGCCCATAAGGCTATATAGTGAACTGCTTTAGACCAGGGCCCATAAGGCTATATAGTGAACTTTAGACCACTTTTTAGACCAGGGCCCATAAGGCTATATAGAACATGGTTTTAGACCAGGGCCCATAAGGCTATATAGTCAAGAGTGATCTTATTTAGGCTATATAGTGAACTGCTTTAGACCAGGGCCCATAAGGCTATATAGTCAACTGCTTTAGACCAGGGCCCATAAGGCTATATATAGTTAACTGCTTTAGACCAGGGCCCATAAGGCTATATAGTCAACTGCTTTAGACCAGGGCCCATAAGGCTATATATAGTTAACTGCTTTAGACCAGGGCCCATAAGGCTATATAGAACATTGTTTTAGACCAGGGCCCATAAGGCTATATAGTACATTGTTTTAGACCAGGGCCCATAAGGCCATATAGTACATTGTTTTAGACCAGGGCCCATAAGGCTATAGAGTTAAACTTTTTTGACCAGGGCCCATAAGGCTATGTAGTAAATTGTTTTAGACCAGGGCCATAAGGCTATATAGTGAACTGCTTTAGACCAGGGTCCATACTGCTATAGAGTGAACTGCTTTAGACCAGGGCCCATAAGGCTATATAGTTAACTGCTTTAGACCAGGGCCCATAGGGCTATATAGTACATTGTTTTAGACGAGGGCCCATAAGGCTAAAAATGAACGGCTTTAGACCGGAGCCCATAAGGCTATAGAGTGAACTTCTTTAGACCAGGGCCCATAAGGCTATATAGTGAAATGCTTTAGACCAGGGCCCATCAGGCTATAGAGTGAACTGCTTTAGACCAGGTCCCATAAGGCTATATAGTCAACTGCTTTAGACCAGGGCCCATAAGGCTATATATAGTGAACTGCTTTAGACCAGGTCCCATAATGCTATAGAGTGATCTGCTTTAGACCATGGCCCATAAGGCTATATAGTGAACTAGTTTAGACCAGGGCCCATACAGCTATATATAGTTAACTGCTTTAGACCAGGGCCCATAGGGCTATATAGTACATTGTTTTAGACGAGGGCCCATAAGGCTAAAAATGAACGGCTTTAGACCGGGGCCCATACGGCTATAGAGTGAACTGCTTTAGACCAGGGCCCGTAAAGGTATAGAGTGAACTGCTTTAGACCAGGGCCCATAATGCTGTATAGTGAACTGCTTTAGACCAGGGCCCATAAGGCTATATAGTGAAGAGTGAACTTTTTTGGCTATATAGTGAACTGCTTTAGACCAGGGCCTATAAGGCTATATACTGAACTGCTTTAGACCAGGGCCCATAAGGCTATGTAGTGAACTGCTTTAGACCAGGTCCCATAAGGCTATATAGTGAACTACTTTATACCAGGGCCCATAAGGCTATATAGTGAACTGCTTTAGACCAGGGCCCATCAGGCTATAGAGTGAACTGCTTTAGACCAGGTCCCATAATGCTATATAGTGAACTGCTTTATACCAGGGCCCATAAGGCTATATAGAACATTGTTTTAGACCAGGGCCCATAAGGCTATAGAGTGAACTGCTTTAGACCAGGTCCCATAATGCTATAGAGTGAACTGCTTTAGACCAGGGCCCATATTGCTATATAGTGAACTGCTTTAGACCAGGGCCCATAAGGCTATATAGAACATTGTTTTAGACCAGGGCCCATAAGGCTATATAGTACATTGTTTTAGACCAGGGCCCATAAGGCTATAGAGTTAACCTTTTTAGACCAGTGCCCATAAGGCTATGTAGTAAATTGTTTTAGACCAGGGCCATAAGGCTATATAGTGAACTGCTTTAGACCAGGTCCCATAATGCTATAGAGTGAACTGCTTTAGACCAGGGTCCATACTGCTATAGAGTGAACTGCTTTAGACCAGGGCCCATAAGGCTATATAGTTAACTGCTTTAGACCAGGGCCCATAGGGCTATATAGTACATTGTTTTAGACGAGGGCCCATAAGGCTAAAAATGAACGGCTTTAGACCGGGGCCCATAAGGCTATAGAGTGAACTGCTTTAGACCAGGGCCCATAAGGCTATATAGTACATTGTTTTAGTCCAGGGCCCATAAGTCTATATAGTGAACTGCTTTAGACCAGGGCCCATAAGGCTATATAGTGAACTGCTTTAGACCAGGGCCCATAAGGCTATATAGAACATTGTTTTAGACCAGGGCCCATAAGGCTATATAGTACATTGTTTTAGACCAGGTCCCATAAGGCTATATAGTGAACTGCTTTAGACCAGGGCCCATAAGGCTATATAGAACATTGTTTTAGACCAGGGCCCATAAGGCTATATAGAACATTGTTTTAGACCAGGGCCCATAAGGCTATATAGTACAAAGTTTTAGACCAGGTCCCATAAGGCTATATAGTGAACTGCTTTAGACCAGGGCCCATAAGGCTATATAGAACATTGTTTTAGACCAGGGCCCATAAGGCTATAGAGTGAACTGCTTTAGACCAGGTCCCATAATGCTATAGAGTGAACTGCTTTAGACCAGGGCCCATATTGCTATATAGTGAACTGCTTTAGACCAGGGCCCATAAGGCTATATAGAACATTGTTTTAGACCAGGGCCCATAAGGCTATATAGTCAACTGCTTTAGACCAGGGCCCATAAGGCTATATAGTCAAGAGTGATCTTATTTAGGCTATATAGTGAACTGCTTTAGACCAGGGCCCATAAGGCTATATAGTGAAGAGTGAACTTATTTAGGCTATATAGTGAACTGCTTTAGACCAGTGCCCATAAGGCTATATAGTCAACTGCTTTAGACCAGGGCCCATAAGGCTATATAGTGAAATGCTTTAGACCAGGGCCCATCAGGCTATAGAGTGAACTGCTTTAGACCAGGTCCCATGATGCTATAGAGTGATCTGCTTTAGACCAGGGCCCATAAGGGCCCATAAGGCTATATAGTACATTGTTTTAGTCCAGGGCCCATAAGTCCATATAGTGAACTGCTTTAGACCAGGGCCCATAAGGCTATATAGTGAACTTCTTTAGACCAGGGCCCATAAGGCTATATAGAACATTGTTTTAGACCAGGGCCCATAAGGCTATATAGTACATTGTTTTAGACCAGGTCCCATAAGGCTATATAGTGAACTGCTTTAGACCAGGGCCCATAAGGCTATATAGAACATTGTTTTAGACCAGGGCCCATAAGGCTATATAGTCAAGAGTGATCTTATTTAGGCTATATAGTGAACTGCTTTAGACCAGGGCCCATAAGGCTATATAGTGAAGAGTGAACTTATTTAGGCTATATAGTGAACTGCTTTAGACCAGGGCCCATAAGGCTATATATAGTTAACTGCTTTAGACCAGGGCCCATAAGGCTATATAGAACATTGTTTTAGACCAGGGCCCATAAGGCTATATAGTACATTGTTTTAGACCAGGTCCCATAAGGCTATATAGTGAACTGCTTTATACCAGGGCCCATAAGGCTATATATTACATTGTTTTAGACCAGGTCCCATAAGGCTATATAGTGAACTGCTTTAGACCAGGGCCCATAAGGCTATATAGTACATTGTTTTAGACCAGGGCCCATAAGGCTATATAGTACATTGTTTTAGACCAGGTCCCATAAGGCTATATAGTGAACTGCTTTATACCAGGGCCCATAAGGCTATATAGAACATTGTTTTAGACCAGGGCCCATAAGGCTATAGAGTGAACTGCTTTAGACCAGGGCCCATAAGGCTATATAGTGAAATGCTTTAGACCAGGGCCCATCAGGCTATAGAGTGAACTGCTTTAGACCAGGTCCCATAATGCTATAGAGTGATCTGCTTTAGACCAGGGCCCATAAGGGCCCATAAGGCTATATAGTACATTGTTTTAGTCCAGGGCCCATAAGTCTATATAGTGAACTGCTTTAGACCAGGGCCCATAAGGCTATATAGTGAACTGCTTTAGACCATGGCCCATAAGGCTATATAGTGAACTGCTTTAGACCAGGGCCCATACGGCTATATATAGTTAACTGCTTTAGACCAGGGCCCATAGGGCTATATAGTACATTGTTTTAGACGAGGGCCCATAAGGCTAAAAATGAACGGCTTTAGACCGGGGCCCATACGGCTATAGAGTGAACTGCTTTAGACCAGGGCCCGTAAAGGTATAGAGTGAACTGCTTTAGACCAGGGCCCATAATGCTGTATAGTGAACTGCTTTAGACCAGGGCCCATAAGGCTATATAGTGAAGAGTGAACTTTTTTTGGCTATATAGTGAACTTCTTTAGACCAGGGCCTATAAGGCTATATACTGAACTGCTTTAGACCAGGGCCCATAAGGCTATGTAGTGAACTGCTTTAGACCAGGTCCCATAAGGCTATATAGTGAACTACTTTATACCAGGGCCCATAAGGCTATATATTACATTGTTTTAGACCAGGTCCCATAATGCTATATAGTGAACTGCTTTATACCAGGGCCCATAAGGCTATATAGAACATTGTTTTAGACCAGGGCCCATAAGGCTATAGAGTGAACTGCTTTAGACCAGGTCCCATAATGCTATAGAGTGAACTGCTTTAGACCAGGGCCCATATTGCTATATAGTGAACTGCTTTAGACCAGGGCCCATAAGGCTATATAGAACATTGTTTTAGACCAGGGCCCATAAGGCTATATAGTCAACTGCTTTAGACCAGGGCCCATAAGGCTATATAGTCAAGAGTGATCTTATTTAGGCTATATAGTGAACTGCTTTAGACCAGGGCCCATAAGGCTATATAGTCAACTGCTTTAGACCAGGGCCCATAAGGCTATATAGTGAAATGCTTTAGACCAGGGCCCATCAGGCTATAGAGTGAACTGCTTTAGACCAGGTCCCATGATGCTATAGATTGATATGCTTTAGACCAGGGCCCATAGGGGCCCATAAGGCTATATAGTACATTGTTTTAGTCCAGGGCCCATAAGTCCATATAGTGAACTGCTTTAGACCAGGGCCCATAAGGCTATATAGTGAACTGCTTTAGACCAGGGCCCATAAGGCTATATAGAACATTGTTTTAGACCAGGGCCCATAAGGCTATATAGTACATTGTTTTAGACCAGGTCCCATAAGGCTATATAGTGAACTGCTTTAGACCAGGGCCCATAAGTCTATATAGAACATTGTTTTAGACCAGGGCCCATAAGGCTATATAGTCAAGAGTGATCTTATTTAGGCTATATAGTGAACTGCTTTAGACCAGGGCCCATAAGGCTATATAGTGAAGAGTGAACTTATTTAGGCTATATAGTGAACTACTTTAGACCAGGGCCCATAAGGCTATATATAGTTAACTGCTTTAGACCAGGGCCCATAAGGCTATATAGAACATTGTTTTAGACCAGGGCCCATAAGGCTATATAGTGAAGAGTGAACTTATTTAGGCTATATAGTGAACTGCTTTAGACCAGGGCCTATAAGGCTATATACTGAACTGCTTTAGACCAGGGCCCATAAGGCTATATACTGAACTGCTTTAGACCAGCCCCCCCCCCCCCCACATCTCTTCATATCTCTATTATCTGTCCTCATCTCTCCTATCATTTGTCCTCATCTCTCCTACCTGTCCTCATCTCTCCTATCATCTGTCCTCATCTCTATTATCTGTCCTCATCTCTCCTATCTGTCCTTATCTCTCCTATCTGTCCTCATCTCTATTATCTGTCCTCATCTCTCCTATCCATCCTTATCTCTCCTATCTGTCCTCATCTCTCCTATCTGTCCTCATCTCTATTATCTGTCCTCATCTCCATTATCTGTCCTCATCTCTATTATCTGTCCTCATCTCTCCTATCTGTCCTTATCTCTCCTATCTGTCCTCATCTCTCCTATCTGTCCTCATCTCTATTATCTATGTCCTGCCACTGAGGTGAAAAAGAACTGAACTGGTAGCAGACAGATAGCTGAATAGGTATCCATGTTGCTTTCACCTACCCTGTGGCTTCAGATCATTGCAGATGAAGGAGAAGAGACAGAGCGTAGACCGTTGAGACATAATCCCCTGACTGTTCCCGGGCGAGTCATGAACAATACACAGAAGTAACAAGTTCAACACTATTCAAGATGATACTGAAAAGTAAATCATGAAGAACTGCTTTCCTTGCTGTTGTTTAAGTGCTACACAACAGTCCTATGACTCATGTAACATTTTCCACAAATGTCATCTACATTGAGCGTTGTTTGTTCTTTTTTCTCTATAGCACTTAGTGACACCTGCTGATATAAAGAAAGGCTTTATAAATACATGTGACTAATTAACTTCATCCTTACTTAGAAACTTAACTTAGGAACCCAGTGGAAGGTGGTTAGGATCTTCATAGCCTGATTTACCAGTAGCCTATTTTCATACATCACCCAGTAGCTTACTATGCTCACAGTATCGTTGGCACCTCATATGACCACTAGGTTGTGCTGTTTTCAACATCAAGCCACGACAAGGAGACAGCTGGATGTTGAAAGATGACATATTTGACATTTTAGTAATTTAGCAGACGCTCTTATCGAGTGTGATTTAGTGCATTCATCTTAAGATAGTTTGGTGGGACAACCACATATCACAGGCATAGCAACTACATTTTTTCCTCATTAACGTAGCTATCAATAGAGTCAGAGCTAGATGAATACAGGTCAAAGTTATGGTCCCTTACTGATGTCACTTGTTAGATCCACTTCGATCAGTGTAGATGAAGGAGAGGAGACAGGTTACTGAAGGATTTTTAAGCCTTGAGACATGGATTGTGTGTGTGTGCCATTCAGAGGGTGAATAGACAAGACATTGAAGTCCCTTTGAACAGGGTATGGTAGTAGGTACCAGGCACACCGGTTTGAGTGTGTCATGAACTGCAATGCTGCTGGTTTATCATGCTCAACAGATCCCCGTGTGTATTAAGAATGGTCCACAACCCAAAGGACATCCAACCAACTTGACACAACTGTGGGAAACATTGGAGTCAACATGGGCCAGCATCCCTGTGGAATGCTTTCGACACCTTGTAGAGCCCATGCTCCGACAAATTGAGACTGTTCTGAGGACAAAAGGGGGTGTCCCACTCAATATTAGGAAGGTGTTCTTAATGTTTGGTATACTCAGTATATATGCCTGTCTGCTGGTTGTGAAGGCATGCTTGTACGTATACAAATACACAAGCACATAGGAGTGTGTGTGTGTGACTGATTCTTTGAACACAGGTGTAAACTGTAATATCAAGGTAAAGTTGCATTGCCAGTTCAAATGGAACACAGGTCATCAACTGAAACAAGCCATTCATTTTAAAGGTTTTTATTCCTAAAAATTACTTGGAATTGATCTTGATCATGGGATTGATCCTGGGGTTGATCTTGATCTTGGGATTAATCTTGAGATTGATCTTGACCTTGGGATAGACTTTGGGATTGATTTGGGATAGCTTTACAAGTGTCAATCCGTACATAGATAAAATAGGCCCTGTTTTTGCACTGCTTCCTCCGCTAGCTCCCCATACACAGTGCCTTCAGAAAGTATCCACACGCCTTGACTTTCTCTGCATTTTGTTGTGTTACAGTGTGAATTAAACATTTATAAAAATGTAGATATTTCTTTCATCACTGGCCTACACACAATTCCCCATAATGTAAAAGTGGAATGATGTTTTTAGAAAATGTTTACATATGAAAAGGTGAAATGTCTTGAGTCAATAAGTATTCAACCCCTTTATTAATCCAAGCCTAAATAAGTTCTGGAGTAAACATTTGCTTAACAAGTCACATAATAGGTTGCATGGACTCACCCTGTGTGCAATAATAGTGTTTAACTTGATTTTTGAATGACTACCTCATCTCTGTACCCAACACATACAATTATCTGCATGGTCACTCAGTCGAGCAGTGAATTTCAAAAACAATTGAAACCACAAAGACCAGGGAGGTTTTCCAATGCCTCACAAATAAGTACACCTATTGGTCAATTGTAAAAAAATAAATAAAAAATAAGTTGACATTGATCATGGTGAAGTTATTGATTACACTTTGGATGGTGTATCTATACACCCAGTCACTACAAAGATACAGGCGTCCTTCCTAACTCAGTTGGTGGAGAGGAAGGAAACCACTCAGGGATTTCACCATGAGGCCAATGGTGACTTTAAAACAGTTACATAGTTTAATGGCTGTGATAGGAGAAAACTGAGGATGGATCAACAACATTGTAGTTACTCCACAAAACTAAACTAATTGACAGAGTGAAAAGAAGGAAGCCTGTACAGAATACAAACATTGCAAAACATGCATCCTGTTTGCAACAAGGCACTAAAATAAAACTGCAAAAACTGCAGCAAAGAAATTAACTTTATGTCCTGAATACAAAGCATTATGTTTGGGACAAATCCAACACAACACATCACTGAGTATCACTCTTCATATTTTCAAGCATGGTGGTGGCTGCATCAAGTTATGGGTATGCTTGTTAAGGACTAGGGAGTTTTTTTTATAAATAAAAATAAATGTAGTAGAGCTAACCAAAAAAAATCCTTAAAGGAAAACTTTCAAACAGACACTGGGAGACAAATTCACTTTTCAGCAGGACAATAACCTAAAACACAAGGCCAAATATACACTGGAGTTGGTACTGAGTGGCCTAGTAACTGTTTTGACTTAAATCTGCTTGAAAATCTATGGCAAGACTTGAAATGGCTGTCTAGCAATTATAAACAACCAACTTGACAGAGCTTGAATCATTTTAAAAAGAACATTGTTCAAATATTGTACAATCCAGATGTGCAAAGCTCTTAAGAGACTTACCCAGAAAGACTCACAAGGTGATTCTAACATGTATTGGGGGACTGAATACTTATTTAAATGGTATATTTCTGTATTTAATTTTCAATAAATGTGCTACATTTCTAGAAACATGTTTTCCCTTTGTCATGATGTGGTTTTCTGTGTAGATGGGTGAGAAAAACACATATATTTCATCCATTTTGAATTCAGGCTGTAACACAACAAAATATGGAATAAGTGAATGGTTATGAATACATTCTGAAGGCCACTGTATAGATGTATTTCATTGTCATATATAGAGATACATATATAGAGATCAACTGATACAGCATACAGCTGAGCAGTACGGTATCTATAAATGCTCTAAAGGTGATTATCGATCAGCATACAGCTGAGCAGTACGGTATCTATAAATGCTCTAAAGGTGATTATCGATTAGCATACAGCTGAGCGGTACGGTATCTATAAATGCTCTAAACTCTTACTCTAATAAAGATGTCTTACTCAGTAAAATCTAAAGCTGCTAAGAGGGACTTGGTATATATAAATATCAATATTGATTATTATTATTGCATAGGATAATAGCCATGCTATACACAATACACATACTCTAGCAATAGGGTTAGGATTGGGTGGAGTTCAGTTGCTTAGCTACTGAATGAAATTCATACAGATTTTTTTTTAATTCCCATTCTTTTTCAACACTTAAGTGCATCTTATGAATGAATATCCTTCATATATCATTATATATGAAGGTGATTTCATAAAGATATACATACAGAACATGTCAAATATAGGAATTATCAATCAAAGTCAAAAGAAGGGGGGACATTGTAAAGCCCTCATTAAAATGTAAACCAAATCTAATCTGATGAAATGTTAAACAAGTTACCAACTTATAAAATAGTATGCAGCAGAATGATGTACAGATTTACTGTGATTTTTCTTTTACATTGCAAAGTCTTTAGATTCTCATAGTCAACACAAATAAATAATGATTATCTATCAACATGAAGCCACTCTCAAAGTCAACAAAACCAGGCCAGCATCTCAAAGGGCACCCTATTCCTCCCTATGGGAACCTATTCCTCCCTATGGGAACCTATTCCTCCCTATGGGAACCTATTCCTTATATACTCTTAGAAAAAAGGGTTCCAAAAGGTTCTTCGGCTGTCCCCCATAGTAGAACTCTTTTTGGTTCCAGGTAGAACACTTTTTGGTGCCAGGTAGAACTCTTTCGCGATCCATGAACCAAAAGGGTTCTACCTCGAACCAAAAAGGGTTCTTCTAAGGGTTCTCCTATGGGGACAGCCGAAGAACCCTTTTAGGTTCTAGATAGCACCTTTTACTCTAAAAGTCTATCCCTCAAATTCGTCAAAAAAATGATCCCATTATTCCCCTGTAATCATGGACTGATTTAGACCTGGGACATCAGGTGAGTGTAAATCATTATCATGTAGAACAGAAAACCAGCAGTGCTCCGGACCTCATAGGGTCAGAATACCCCTGTCCTATACAGTAGGGTCAGAATACCCCTGCCCTACAGTAGGGTCAGAATACCCCTGTCCTATACAGTAGGGTCAGAATACCCCTGTCCTATACAGTAGGGTCAGAATACCCCTGTCCTATACAGTAGGGTCAGAATACCCCTGCCCTACAGTAGGGTCAGAATACCCCTGTCCTATACAGTAGGGTCAGAATACCCCTGCCCTACAGTAGAGTCAGAATACCCCTGTCCTATACATTAGGGTCAGAATACCCCTGCCCTATCCAGTAGGGTCAGAATACCCCTGCCCTACAGTAGGGTCAGAATACCCCTGTCCTATACAGTAGGGTCAGAATACCCCTGTCCTATCCAGTAGGGTCAGAATACCCCTGCCCTACAGTAGGGTCAGAATACCCCTGTCCTATACAGTAGGGTCAGAATACCCCTGCCCTATACAGTAGGGTCAGAATACCCCTGTCCTATACAGTAGGGTCAGAATACCCCTGTCCTATACAGTAGGGTCAGAATACCCCTGTCCTACAGTAGGGTCAGAATACCCCTGTCCTATACAGTAGGGTCAGAATACCCCTGTCCTATACAGTAGGGTCAGAATACCCCTGTCCTATACAGTAGGGTCAGAATACCCCTGTCCTATACAGTAGGGTCAGAATACCCCTGTCCTACAGTAGGGTCAGAATACCCCTGTCCTACAGTAGGGTCAGAATACCCCTGTCCTATACAGTAGGGTCAGAATACCCCTGCCCTACAGTAGGGTCAGAATACCCCTGTCCTATACAGTAGGGTCAGAATACCCCTGTCCTATACAGTAGGGTCAGAATACCCCTGTCCTTTACAGTAGGGTCAGAATACCCCTGTCCTATACAGTAGGGTCAGAATACCCCTGTCCTATCCAGTAGGGTCAGAATACCCCTGTCCTACAGTAGGGTCAGAATACCCCTGTCCTATACAGTAGGGTCAGAATACCCCTGTCCTATACAGTAGGGTCAGAATACCCCTGTCCTATACAGTAGGGTCAGAATACCCCTGTCCTACAGTAGGGTCAGAATACCCCTGTCCTATACAGTAGGGTCAGAATACCCCTGTCCTATACAGTAGGGTCAGAATACCCCTGTCCTATACAGTAGGGTCAGAATACCCCTGTCCTTTACAGTAGAGTCAGAATACCCCTGTCCTATACAGTAGGGTCAGAATACCCCTGTCCTATACAGTGCACTACCCTGTGAGCCCTGGTCAAGAGTAGATCACTATATAGGGACTAGGGTGCCATTGGATTTGAGACCCAGGCCCCAGGTCAAAAAGTAGTGCACTGTATATGGACTAGGGTGCCCTTTGAGACGGAGAGGAAAAAGTCATGTCATGTCAACACCAAACAGAAGGTTAGAATACCTTGCATGCGTTACTTCAGAATTAGTTTTTTAAAAAAAATAGAAAATGACAAGAATCTGATAAGAATAAATAATAAATAAATAAACAGCAACAATCAATAACTGCATGCAGCCACAATGGTTATAATGCTTCATAGACACTTCGTAAACCATTCATAATGTTATGGGGATCACATTCATTGATCACCTTCTTCACCCCCATCACACGATAAACAGATAATCAAATCAGAAGGCATGCCTCATCATACAATACAGACATTTACAGTAGCTCCTCCTCCTCTTCCTCCTCCTCATTAACACATTGCTATGGATCCCTCTCCTGGTTACCTTCATATGGTCAATACATGTATAATATGTTATTATCTGTGGGGGAAAAAAGTGGAAGGAAGTTATTAGTGTGTTCTATTGTGCTTTGTTTGTACTGGCACCAGGGTTGGGGACGAATTCCATTTCCATTCAGTCAATTTAGTATACTTCCTGGATTTATTTAAATTTAGTTTACTTCCTGGATTTATTTTAATTTAGTTTACTTCCTGGATTTATTTAAATTTAGTTTACTTCCTGGATTTATTTAAATGGGTTTGACCCCAACCCTGGCCGTTACACACCACTTGCAGATTACATGTCACGATATGTGTCTGTATGTCTGTAGCATTGACAGGAAGATATACGATGACAAGTTATTGATAAAGTAGGATAAACTTTTTAGCAATATTGATTTCCTGCACAACATGTGATTGACTATCTGTGGTGATTGACAGGTTGCTGCTACATGAAGTAAATGACAACAATGTGAATTTGGGAAAACAAAATGGCTGCCAGCTCATTTCTTTTCTCTGTGTTTTGACCAGACAACTCTGGCATTGACTTCAGAGAGGATAAATACTCACAAATAATGAGACATCAATCTGCTCAGTTTGTGTTCCTCTGACGAAGGTTCTTGTCTTTGTGGTTGTTGGTGGAGTTAGTTTTCCTGTAATAGGATACACACTGGCTGAGTTAGACTGGGTTACCATCAAAACACAGCTAACACACTAATAATACACCTGATCGCTGATCATTGGTCAAAAACCTTACATCTACTTAGCAGTAAAAAAAGGTTTGTAGAATATACTGTATGCATGACTTAAAGGCAATGTACCCCAGGGTTCCTGTCAATTAGGAACATTTTGAATTGGAAGATCAATTTCAGTTTTACAAAATATAATTGAGCCCAACTCTAGTGTACAGCAGTTGACAGAAACAACACAACACAAAAACACTGGAGCAAAACATAGACCTCTAAATCAAGAAATGGTTGTAACATGGATGCACTTACATGGGTCCAGCTGGTTCGTCATCTGATGCACAAAGGGAAAATATGAAGAAATGAAGACAAAAAACAACAACTTTGTTTTAGATTATCAGCTGAAAGTATCTTGTGAAAAAATGACAGGAAGAAAATGGTGCATGCTGGTGGGGAATTGTTTGGGTAGAAAGTACAGTATTCCTTAAAGAAGCAACGTGTTACAGTGGTAATATGAATGACTGTAACACATTGTCTGGTTGGAGGCTTGGTTAAATGATGTTCATAGACAGTTTTGTGTTACACAATTCCATGATTTTGGAATTTAACTTAGTTCCACTAGTTCCATAAATTGATACAATTTAAGTTCCACTAGTTCCATAAATTGATACAATTAAGTTCCACCAGTTCCATAAATTGATTTAATTAGGTTCCATAAATTCCATAAGTGAATGAACTAAACTTGAGCTCAAAACCATGCTGATGGGATGGAATCGCAGGTGAAGAAGTTAAATAGTGTATTGGCCCTATGCTGAATGGAAGCCATCTTTAAACTTAACAGGGAAGGACACTCACAGTCACAATCACACCAAATGCAGTCAAAAAGAGCCACAAAACCCACATGAGATGAGAAAGTGATTATGAATTTCAAGCAGAAGTTTAAATTCCTTTTCGTTAAAAAACATACATGCAAAGACAGACAAGCTGCGCACCAAAAGGGCTATTCACTCACTGCATTGAAATTGACCAACACAAAGTAAACAATTTTAGTCCTGTGTGGCTCAGTTGATAGAGGATGGTGCTTGCAATGCCAGGGTTGTGGGTTCGATTCCCGCTGAGGCCACCCATACTAAAAATGTATGCAGGACTGTAAGCTACTTTTGATTAAAAAGTGTCTGCTTAATGGCATATATTATATTAATGGACTCCTTACAAAAGCCTATTATGCTACTAGCATCAAATAGGGAATACAATAATTGAAAACTGATGACCTTGAAGGTGACCTTGGCACGATATACTATTTTGTTGTTGTTTAATACAAGCTGTCTGACTGTGAACGTCCATAGAGAAGTAGCCTAAGCAGTAAGGTAAGAGACATTCTAATTTAAGGTTCTATAGAAAACCCAGCGAGCAAAACTGGTTATACGAACAGATAACAACCAAAATATGACGTCTCGATGACGTCATGATGACGTCTTGGTGCCGTCGTGAAGAAAAAAACAAAACATCTTTACAGTCACGGTTTGATTGTAAACTGGTAATATGACATCCTCTCAACCAGAAAATCTGTTTTAAAACCAGAAAATGACGTCCGTTTGACATCATGTGCCAAATCTTGCCCACTGGGGATAGATGAATGTACAGAATGTTGTGTGGATGTAGCCTGGGGTCAGATCTGTTTGTGCTGTCTTGCCAACTCCTAAGGTTGTTGTTTGGCATGACAACAACCACAGGAGTAATCTACTGTACACAGCACAAACTGATCAGGCTAGCTTGGATGATTTGGACATAAGCTTAGATGCTGATTGAATCTCAAGAGACATGCAGTCTGTCACTTACCAAACATAGGTTGTGTTATGCAATTCGGGAAAGAGGGGGAAAAATATTACACAGTAATACCCTGCCAACATTTATTAACTAAGGGTTGTTGTACTGTGTGTGTGTGTGTGTGTGTGTGTGTGTGTGTGTGTGTGTGTGTGTGTGTGTGTGTGTGTATGTGTGTGTGTGTGTGTGTGTGTGTGTGTGTGTGTGTGTGTGTGTGTGTGTGTGTGTGTGTGTGTGTGTGTGTGTGTGTGAGTGTCTTTTGCCCAACAAAAGGCCAAAGGCAGAAACAACTTTGATCTGTCGTAATGGCCAGGTACAGTATATGATCTGATTAATGGCCAGGTACAGTATATGATCTGATTAATGGCCAGGTACAGTATATGATCTGATTAATGGCCAGGTACAGTATATGATCTGATTAATGGCCAGGTACAGTATATGATCTGTCGTAATGGCCAGGTACAGTATATGATCTGATTAATGGCCAGGTACAGTATATGATCTGATTAATGGCCAGGTACAGTATATGATCTGTCGTAATGGCCAGGTACAGTATATGATCTGTCGTAATGGCCAGGTACAGTATATGATCTGATTAATGGCCAGGTACAGTATATGATCTGATTAATGGCCAGGTACAGTATATGATCTGATTAATGGCCAGGTACAGTATATGATCTGTCGTAATGGCCAGGTACAGTATATGATCTGATTAATGGCCAGGTACAGTATATGATCTGTCGTAATGGCCAGGTACAGTATATGATCTGATTAATGGCCAGGTACAGTATATGATCTGATTAATGGCCAGGTACAGTATGATGATCTGATTAATGGCCAGGTACAGTATATGATCTGATTAATGGCCAGGTACAGTATATGATCTGATTAATGGCCAGGTACAGTATATGATCTGATTAATGGCCAGGTACAGTATATGATCTGATTAATGGCCAGGTACAGTATATGATCTGATTAATGGCCAGGTACAGTATATGATCTGATTAATGGCCAGGTACAGTATATGATCTGTCGTAATGGCCAGGTACAGTATATGATCTGATTAATGGCCAGGTACAGTATATGATCTGATTAATGGCCAGGTACAGTATATGATCTGATTAATGGCCAGGTACAGTATATGATCTGATTAATGGCCAGGTACAGTATATGATCTGTCGTAATGGCCAGGTACAGTATATGATCTGATTAATGGCCAGGTACAGTATATGATCTGATTAATGGCCAGGTACAGTATATGATCTGATTAATGGCCAGGTACAGTATATGATCTGTCGTAATGGCCAGGTACAGTATATGATCTGATTAATGGCCAGGTACAGTATATGATCTGATTAATGGCCAGGTACAGTATATGATCTGTCGTAATGGCCAGGTACAGTATATGATCTGATTAATGGCCAGGTACAGTATATGATCTGATTAATGGCCAGGTACAGTATATGATCTGATTAATGGCCAGGTACAGTATATGATCTGTCATAATGGCCAGGTACAGTATATGATCTGATTAATGGCCAGGTACAGTATATGATCTGATTAATGGCCAGGTACAGTATATGATCTGATTAATGGCCAGGTACAGTATATGATCTGATTAATGGCCAGGTACAGTATATGATCTGATTAATGGCCAGGTACAGTATATGATCTGTCGTAATGGCCAGGTACAGTATATGATCTGATTAATGGCCAGGTACAGTATATGATCTGATTAATGGCCAGGTACATTATATGATCTGATTAATGGCCAGGTACAGTATATGATCTGATTAATGGCCAGGTACAGTATATGATCTGATTAATGGCCAGGTACAGTATATGATCTGTCGTAATAGCCAGGTACAGTATATGATCTGATTAATGGCCAGGTACAGTATATGATCTGATTAATGGCCAGGTACAGTATATGATCTGATTAATGGCCAGGTACAGTATATGATCTGTCGTAATGGCCAGGTACAGTATATGATCTGTCGTAATGGCCAGGTACAGTATATGATCTGATTAATGGCCAGGTACAGTATATGATCTGTCGTAATGGCCAGGTACAGTATATGATCTGATTAATGGCCAGGTACAGTATATGATCTGTCGTAATGGCCAGGTACAGTATATGATCTGATTAATGGCCAGGTACAGTATATGATCTGATTAATGGCCAGGTACAGTATATGATCTGATTACTGGCCAGGTACAGTATATGATCTGTCGTAATGGCCAGGTACAGTATATGATCTGATTAATGGCCAGGTACAGTATATGATCTGATTAATGGCCAGGTACAGTATATGATCTGTCGTAATGGCCAGGTACAGTATATGATCTGTCGTAATGGCCAGGTACAGTATATGATCTGATTAATGGCCAGGTACAGTATATGATCTGTCGTAATGGCCAGGTACAGTATATGATCTGATTAATGGCCAGGTACAGTATATGATCTGATTAATGGCCAGGTACAGTATATGATCTGATTAATGGCCAGGTACAGTATATGATCTGTCGTAATGGCCAGGTACAGTATATGATCTGATTAATGGCCAGGTACAGTATATGATCTGATTAATGGCCAGGTACAGTATATGATCTGTCGTAATGGCCAGGTACAGTATATGATCTGATTAATGGCCAGGTACAGTATATGATCTGATTAATGGCCAGGTACAGTATATGATCTGATTAATGGCCAGGTACAGTATATGATCTGTCGTAATGGCCAGGTACAGTATATGATCTGATTAATGGCCAGGTACAGTATATGATCTGATTAATGGCCAGGTACAGTATATGATCTGATTAATGTGGTATTTATTTTCCTGACACAGGAACAAGCCAGTTGATCAGAATGGATCAGAAATTGCAGTCTGTCTAGACAGAAAAATACTTTGAAGTCAGCTTTTGCAGGTCAGCAGACATCTGCTCTGTCGTTACCTGACACTATACTGGCTACACCTGTACTCAATAATTCAGTCTGAGTAGCTTCACCCAACAGGGGGACACACACACACACACACACACATACACACACACACACACACAACACTGTTGCTGTAGGACACACCTTGTCAGGACAATCTAACAGATTGAATATTCATGGGTAATGTGATTAGGCCAGCTGGGACGTTTTTAGCAAGGATGTAGTGGTAACAATTTGGTGGGTAAACCCTGAACACCGTGGGTCAACAGGAGGGTAAACCCTGAACACCGTGGGTTAACAGGAGGGTAAACCCTGAACACCGTGGGTCAACAGGAGGGTAAACCCTGAACACCGTGGGTTAACAGGAGGGTAAACCCTGAACACCGTGGGTCAACAGGAGGGTAAACCCTGAACACCGTGGGTCAACAGGAGGGTAAACCCTGAACACCGTGGGTTAACAGGTGGGTAAACCCTGAACACCGTGGGTTAACAGGAGGGTAAACCCTGAACACCGTGGGTTAACAGGAGGGTAAACCCTGAACACCGTGGGTTAACAGGAGGGTAAACCCTGAACACCGTGGGTTAACAGGAGAGTAAACCCTGAACACCGTGGGTTAACAGGAGGGTTAACAGGAGGGTAAACCCTGAACACCGTGGGTTAACAGGAGGGTAAACCCTGAACACCGTGGGTTAACAGGAGGGTAAACCCTGAACACCGTGGGTTAACAGGAGGGTAAACCCTGAACACCGTGGGTTAACAGGAGGGTAAACCCTGAACACCGTGGGTTAACAGGAGGGTAAACCCTGAACACCGTGGGTTAACAGGAGGGTAAACCCTGAACACCGTGGGTTAACAGGAGGGTAAACCCTGAACACTGTGGGTTAACAGGAGGGTAAACCCTGAACAGTATTGAATAATGCTGATTACTGTTTTTCTCCTCTTGGAAAATAATGAATAATTTGAAATGGCTATCTGCAAACTATATTTGACCACAAACAACAATAAAAACATTGAAATGAGGAGAACGAACCACAAGCAAACCAAAATGGCCACCATGGCTGATATGGTCTCAGACTCCTGACTCACCGTCTTGTATGTCGTCTGGCTTCTTGCGTTTCTCATAGACCACGATGATGACGACCAGGATAACGACCTCGGCCAGGACGCCCAGCAGAGGCCAAAGCCAGGCCAGGTAGCTCCGGACCCGCAGCACAGACACGATGGACGAGGTGCCGATCATGTTGGTGGCGTTACACTGGTACTCCCCCGGGTCGGAGTCGATGTCCAGGTTGATGATGCTCAGCTCAGTGTAGTTGTCTTTGTTGTTAATGAAGAAACGACCGGAGGAGTTGTTGATGTCCTGTCGGGAGATGCAGGAGGAGAAGTGATGGTCATAAGAAGTAGAAGAACAAGAACAACAACAACAAGAGCAACAACAACAACAACAACAAGAACAACAACAACAACAACAAGAAGAAGAACAACAACAACAATAACAAGAAGAACAACAACAATAACAAGAAGAATAACAACAAGAGCAACAACAACAACAATAACAAGAAGAACAACAACAACAGCAACAATAACAAGAAGAAGAAGAACAACAATAACAAGAAGAAGAACAACAACAACAAGAGCAACAACAACAAGAACAACAACAACAGCAACAATAACAAGAAGAAGAACAACAACAACAACAATAACAAGAAGAAGAACAACAATAACAAGAAGAAGAAGAACAACAACAACAATAACAACAACAAGAAGAACAACAACAACAATAACAAGAAGAAGAACAACAACAACAATAACAAGAAGAAGAACAACAACAACAGCAAGAACAAGAAGAAGAACAACAACAACAATAAGAAGAAGAACAACAACAACAATAACAAGAAGAAGAACAACAAGAGCAACAACAACAACAATAACAAGAAGAACAACAGCAACAATAACAAGAAGAACAACAATAACAAGAAGAAGAACAACAACAACAACAACAATAACAACAACAAGAAGAACAACAACAACAATAACAAGAAGAACAACAACAACAATAACAAGAAGAAGAACAACAACAATAACAATAAGAAGAAGAACAACAACAACAATAACAAGAAGAAGAACAACAACAACAGCAAGGAGAAGAAGAACAACAACAACAACAACGTACCATGTAGAACCCGTTGTCCAGTTTGCGCCAGGTCCAGATAGGGTAGGGGTAGCCAGTGGACTTACAGTATAGCAAGGCCTTCTGGCCCTCATTCTTATTGTCACTACGCTTGTGGCCTATGATGTCAGGAACAGCTGGAATGAGGGAAATCGACAAATAAGAACAAAGGACATTTTTTTTAAAGGAAGGCAATGATAAGTTTCAGTAATAATACCGTGTTATCACATAATAAAGTCTCAGGGATTGTGTTCCCAATACCAGCCCATTTCCTGTACTGTGTATAGACCTATAGATGTAGGGAAGCCCATTTCCTGTACTGTGTATAGACCTTTAGATGTAGGGCAGCCCAGCCCATTTCCTGTACGGTGTATAGACCTTTAGATGTAGGGCGACCCAGCCCATTTCCTGTACGGTGTATAGACCTATAGATGTAGGCCAGCCCAGCCCATTTCCTGCACTGTGTATAGACCTATAGATGTAGGGCGACCCAGCCCATTTCCTGTACTGTGTATAGACCTATAGATGTAGGGCAGCCCATTTCCTGTACTGTGTATAGACCTATAGATGTAGGGCAGCCCAGCCCATTTCCTGTACTGTGTATAGACCTATAGATGTAGGGCAGCCCAGCCCATTTCCTGTACGGTGTATAGACCTATAGATGTAGGGCGACCCAGCCCATTTCCTGTACGGTGTATAGACCTATAGATGTAGGCCAGCCCAGCCCATTTCCTGCACTGTGTATAGACCTATAGATGTAGGGCGACCCAGCCCATTTCCTGTACTGTGTATAGACCTATAGATGTAGGGAAGCCCATTTCCTGTACTGTGTATAGACCTATAGATGTAGGGCGACCCAGCCCATTTCCTGTACGGTGTATAGACCTATAGATGTAGGCCAGCCCAGCCCATTTCCTGCACTGTGTATAGACCTATAGATGTAGGGCGACCCAGCCCATTTCCTGTACTGTGTATAGACCTATAGATGTAGGGAAGCCCATTTCCTGTACTGTGTATAGACCTATAGATGTAGGGCAGCCCAGCCCATTTCCTGTACTGTGTATAGACCTATAGATGTAGGGCAGCCCAGCCCATTTCCTGTACGGTGTATAGACCTATAGATGTAGGGCAGCCCAGCCCATTTCCTGTACTGTGTATAGACCTATAGATGTAGGGCGACCCAGCCCATTTCCTGTACTGTGTATAGACCTATAGATGTAGGGCTGCCCAGCCCATTTCCTGTACTGTGTATAGACCTATAGATGTAGGGCAGCCCATTTCCTGTACTGTGTATAGACCTATAGATGTAGGGCGACCCAGCCCATTTCCTGTACGGTGTATAGACCTATAGATGTAGGGCAGCCCATTTCCTGTACGGTGTATAGACCTATAGATGTAGGACAGCCCATTTCCTGAACTGTGTACAGACCTATAGATGTAGGGCGACCCAGCCCATTTCCTGTACGGTGTATAGACCTATAGATGTAGGGAAGCCCATTTCTTATACTGTGTATAGACCTAAAGATGTAGGGCAGCCCATTTCCTGTACTGTGTAAATACCTATAGATGTAGGGCATGCCATTTCCTGCACTGTGTATAGACCTATAGATGTAGCAGCCCAGCCCATTTCCTGTACTGTGTATAGACCTATAGATGTAGTGCAGCCCATTTCCTGTACTGTGTATAGACTTAAAGATGTAGGGCGACCCAGCCCATTTCCTGTACTGTGTATAAACCTATAGATGTAGGGCAGGCCATTTCCTGTACGGTGTATAGACCTATAGATGTAGGCCAGCCCAGCCCATTTCCTGTACTGTGTATAGACCTATAGATGTAGGGCAGCCCATTTCCTGTACGGTGTATAGACCTATAGCTGTAGGGCGACCCAGCCCATTTCCTGTACTGTGTATAGACCTATATATGTAGGCCAGCCCAGCCCATTTCCTGTACTGTGTATAGACCTATAGATGTAGGGCAGCCCATTTCCTGTATGGTGTATAGACCTATAGATGTAGGGCGCCCCAGCCCATTTCCTGTACTGTGTATAGACCTATATATGTAGGGCAGGCCATTTCCTGTATGGTGTATAGACCTATAGATGTAGGCCAGCCCAGCCCATTTCCTGTATGGTGTATAGACCTATAGATGTAGTGCAGCCCATTTCCTGAACTGTGTATAGAGCTATAGATGTAGGGCAGCCCATTTCCTGTACTGTGTATAGACCTAAAGATGTAGTGCAGCCCATTTCCTGTACGGTGTATAGACCTATAGATGTAGGGCAGCCCAGCCCATTTCCTGTACTGTGTATACACCTATAGATGTAGGGCAGCCCATTCCATTTCCTGTACTGTGTATACACCTATTGATGTAGGGCAGCCCATTTCCTGTAATGTGTATAGACCTATAGATGTAGGGCAGCCCAGCCCATTTCCTGTACTGTGTATAGACCTATAGATGTAGGGCAGCCCATTTCCTGTACTGTGTATAGATCTATAGATGTAGGCCAGCCTAGCCCATTTCCTGTACTGTGTATAGACCTATAGATGTAGGGCAACCCAGGGCACGAAGTGACCTGTCTTATCAACTAGATGCAAGAATTTCCTCTGTGTTGTCTTAAGAATTCATAATTCTCTGTGTTGTCCTAAGAATGAAGCATTCTCTGTGTTGTCTTAAGAATTCAGCATTCTCTGTGTTGTCTTAAGAATTCAGCATTCTCTGTGTTGTCTTAAGAATTCAGCATTCTCTGTGTTGTCTTAAGAATTCAGCATTCTCTGTGTTGTCCTAAGAATGAAGCATTCTCTGTGTTGTCTTAAGAATTCAGCATTCTCTGTGTTGTCTTAAGAATTCAGCATTCTCTGTGTTGTCCTAAGAATGAAGCATTCTCTGTGTTGTCTTAAGAATTCAGCATTCTCTGTGTTGTCTTAAGAATTCAGCATTCTCTGTGTTGTCTTAAGAATTCAGCATTCTCTGTGTTGTCCTAAGAATGAAGCATTCTCTGTGTTGTCTTAAGAATTCAGCATTCTCTGTGTTGTCTTAAGAATTCAGCATTCTCTGTGTTGTCATACCAACCTCATTGTTTAAACTCTGAGTAGAGGTTACATCATGTACCTGTGATATCTGATTGGAGGTTACCTTTACATTAATACTATTGGTCAACAATTCAGATCCTGAGTCCAAACATCTCAGATGCATAAAAAATGGTCTTAGATGAATGATTATTTCTCTTGTGTCCCTGACTTGCTGTGGTGAGAAACCTACTCTCTCTCTCTCTCTCTCTTTCTTTCTTTCTTTCTCCCTCCCTCCCTCCCTCCCTCCCTCCCTCCCTTCCTTCCTTCCTTCCTTCCTTCCTTCCTTCCTTCTTCCCTCCCTCTCTCTCCCTCCCTCCATCCCTCCTCCTTCCTTCCTTCCTTCCCTCCCTCCCTCCCTCAGAATAATGCCTTGTTAATGCTTTGTAACTTAAGCTTTAGGACTTGCATGTCTATCCATTCGTTCTACAGCGTAATCAAATACACTTCTATTTAGAATTCCTTTCTCAGACATTTCTTCATTGTATATTACTCTAACTCAACCTCTTGCATATTGCTAATTATCTTTATGGAGTTTATGGAGTCAGATAACGCTTTTAATAAGCGAATTGCTTAGTCTTCTAACGAGTCGCATGTGATGTAATATAGTGTATCAAATATTACTTCCCACTACATAGAACCCTATAGGATATGGTCAAAAGAAGTGCACTATAAAAGGAATAGGGCGCCATTTCAGGGCACCACTTAGGACGCAACCAATGAAAGTAATGATAGTTTCACTAATAGTGTTATCTCATAATAGAACCCCATTGGTGTACTAACATCAGGGCAGGGTTCCATTCCATTACAAATCAGTCAATTACAGAATTTAAACTGTAGTTCCAATTCCAATGTGAAGGTATATAGAGTTCTCTATTAGAATAAGTTTGCTCTAGTAAATATTAAAATCATCAATTACAATTGTACGCTGAGATTCAATTACAACAGCATCTCCAGCTGTACATTGCCTCGTGGGTAATGTTCAACCTTCGAATAACCTGTGTTATTCATTTAACAGCTGTTGTTCTGTTGTTGCGGCATCTTGATTCATAAACACTCTGCATTCGCTCTAATCCTAAATGAAGTTATCTCTTGCTGTCTATTGGGAACGATCAGTACTAGCCCCATGGGAATCCATTCACTGCTGTGTGTGTTTGTGTTTGTGTACGGTGTGTGTGTTTACGGTATGTGTGTGTGTGTGTGTGTGTGTGTGTGTGTGTGTGTGTGTGTGTGTGTGTGTGTGTGTGTGTGTGTGTGTGTATGCATGCATGTGTGCGAATAAAGGAGCAGCAATGAGTGTAAGGAATAAGAATTCAGAATCCAGTCACTGAAAGGTCACTGAAACTATTATTATTTACATTATTATTTACAAACCATGTCAGTTCAGTCCACAGATGATTGGCTGGCAAAAGCAGGAAGCACGTTTTACGCTAAATCCGGACTCTGTCATCAGCGTGATGTAACAGCATTCGTTGGACCAGGCAACGTTTTCCCACTCCTCAATTGTCCAGTGTTGGTGATGTCGTGCCCACTGGCACCACTTCTTCTTCTTGTTTTTAGCTGATAGGAGCGGAACCCGGTGCGGTCGTCTGCTGCAATAGCCCATCGGTGACAAGGATCGATGAGTTCCGAGATGTTGTCCATTTGTGGCCCACCTGTTAGCTTGCATTTCCCTTCGACTTCTCTCATCAACTATCTGTTTTCGCCCACAGGACTGCCACAGGACTGCCACAGGACTGCCACAGGACTGCTGCTGACTGGTTGTTTAAAGTGTCTTGCACCATTCTCTCTCTCTCTTTTATTTTTTTTTACCTCTTTTTCTCCCCAATTTTGTGGTATCCTGTTGCTAGTTTTGTCTCATCGCTGCAACTCTCGTACGGACTCGGGAGAGGCGAAGGTCGAGAGCCGTGCGTCCTCCGAAACACAACCCTGCCAAGCCGCACTGCTTCTTGACACAATGCCCACTTAACCTGGAAGCCAGCCGTACCACTGTGTCGGAGAAAACACAGTGTCAGCGTGCAATGCGCCCGGCACACCACAGGAGTCACTAGTGCCCGATGGGACAAGGACATCCCTGCCGGCCAAACCCTCCCCTAACCCGGACGACGCTGGGCCAATTGTGCGCCACCCCATGGGTCTCCCGGTCGCGACAGAGCCTGGACTCGAACCCAGAATCTCTGGTGGCACAAGCTAGCACTGCGATGCAGTGCCTTAGACCACTCGGGAGGCCTGTCGCATCATTCTCAGTAAACCCTAGACACTGTCGTGTCAGGAGGACATTTCTGAGATACTGGATCCGACACGCCTGGCACTGATGATCATACCATGCTCAGAGTTGCTTAGGTCACTAGCTTTGCGCATTCTAACGTTTAATCAAACAGTAACTGAATGCCTCGATGCCTGTCTGCCTGCTTTATATAGAGTAGCAAGCCACAGCCATGTGACTCAATGTTTGTAGAAGCAATCCATTTTTGTGAACGAGGTGTACCTAATACAATGTCTACCATTCAACACTCAATGGTGGTGTAGGCCAGACCTGGGGACAAATACATGTGTATTTGAGTATTTGTTATTTAAATATGTTTTTTCTGTCTTATTTTAGTATTTTCAAATACACTGCACAAAACAAATACTTTTGAGTATTTTAGTTAATACTTTTTTCAAATAATATTATCAAATACCTGGATTCAATGCATGGGAATGTGTGAGTCAGTGTATTTGAGTATTTTCAAACACCTTCCAAGTGTATCTCCAAATACATTCCAATATTGTACTACTTGTTTTTTCAAATAAAGGTTATCTGAATACTTTTTTTGGAAATATATTAAAAAGTAATTGAAATACCTGAAATAGTATTTGAACCCAGGTCTGATGTAGGCAGGGAGGCCCTATGAAAGGCGGTATTTCAGGGACTATATGACAGTGCTAAATTGGGCAGCCTATTAGGTCATCATTGCCCCTTGGAATGATTCATGTCAATGATTCATGTGAATGTGAATGACTCGTGAATGATTCATGTGAATGACTCATGTGAATTACTATTCAACACTGGCGGGTGGGAGTAGTACTGTACCTTTAATCTCGATGGTGTGGCTAACCTCATACAACACTATGTTATGTTAACGGAGGGTTAGGGATAGGTCGTACCTTTAATCTCGATGGTGTAGCTAACCTCATACAACAATATGTTATGTTAACGGAGGGTTAGGGATAGGTCGTACCTTTAATCTCGATGGTGGCGTTAGCAGACGGGGCCTGATCGAAGGTGTAGACACACATGTACTCCCCTGAATCCTCTCCTCGGGGCTTCTTCAGGCTGGATTTACACAAAACAAACACCACAAGTCAATCAATCCTCGTTTAGTTCTAACTCTGAAAGGCACTCTGATGTCAGAGGCATTGCCTGCGTCCCAATAATCTGTCGTTTCTTCAGAAATGTGTACTTAGGTTAGAGGACTGTTACCCATAAGGGGCCAAGCGGGGCCAATACTGTAGGACCTAGACCAACCCATCTTCAACATCTCTAATAATCAGGAACAATAAAGAAACCCCCAGAATTCTAACACGACAGAGAGGATATTTTCAAAGTTAGTCAACACTTATATGTTTAAAGCTCCCCCATCGGGGGAAATGAACCCCGGTCTCCAGCGTGACAGCCAGGGATCCTCAACACAACACTAAATAAGACTGAAGGGGAGAGTTCCAAGCCCCTAATCAATCATCAAAAATATTCACTAGGATGTCAATTCAAAAAAAGAGTTGAGGAAGAGACAAGAGGGCCCAACCGATCTACTTTATTAACCAATAAGGGCTTTATTACATATAAGGAATAAATAAGGAAATAGGAGGACAGATCATGATCTAAGATAATAAGGAAATAGGAGGACAGATAATGATCTAAGATAATAAGGAAATAGGAGGACAGATAATGATCTAAGATAATAAGGAAATAGGAGGACAGATAATGATCTAAGATAATAAGGAAATAGGAGGACAGATAATGATCTAAGATAATAAGGAAATAGGAGGACAGATAATGATCTAAGATAATAAGGAAATAGGAGGACAGATAATGATCTAAGATAATAAGGAAATAGGAGGACAGATAATGATCTAAGATAATAAGGAAATAGGAGGACAGATAATGATCTAAGATAATAAGGAAATAGGAGGACAGATAATGATCTAAGATAATAAGGAAATAGGAGGACAGATAATGATCTAAGATAATAAGGAAATAGGAGGACAGATAATGATCTAAGATAATAAGGAAATAGGAGGACAGATAATGATCTAAACTCTCCCTGCCATGACTGTTGTTAAACCCTTATAGATGGGGACGTACTAGTACTCAGTGTTGGCTCTCTCTCCGCGGGTCTCTTGGATCTCCTCCCCATTCTTCATCCAGAAGCTCTCCTTGTGGGCACTGTGGGCTGAAGTTAGGTTGCACTGCAAAGTGATGGGCAGGCTGTGGTGATCAGTGGGCAGCATGATGTGGTCCGACGAGTTGATGGAAGGCTCTGAAACACCAATAAAACACTTCCAATATTCAATTCCATTTCAATACATTCAACACATGAAGTTAAACTGACATTTCCAATTAACTGAAAAACAATTAGGAAAATGTACAGTTCAGTTGATGAAAGGCTCTGAAACACCGATAAGACATCAGGGTTAAGGTCAATTCCATTTCAAATGGTATCTTATTCTTATAATTTTCAATGTAGTTCATTGAAATTAGTTGAAAAGCAATGAGGAAAATTGGATTGGAATTTCAGGCTACTCTCCGAATTGACTGAATTGAAATGGAATTGACCCCAGCCCTGATAGAGACATCACACAGGCTTGTGTTACTAAACAACCCCGTAGGTCACTTCAAACAAGCACAATGAGTGAGTGGTAGGCACATACAGTATGAGTACTTTCCCATACCAGAGTCGTACACATACAGTATGAGTACTTTCCCGTACCAGAGTCGTACACATACAGTATGAGTACTTTCCCATACCAGAGTCGTACACATACAGTGTGAGTATGTTCCCCTACCAGAGCCATACACATACAGTATGAGTACTTTCCCATTCCAGAGCCGTACACATACAGTATGAGTACGTTCCCCTACCAGAGCCATACACATACAGTATGAGTACTTTCCTATTCCAGAACCGTACACATACTGTACAGTATGAGTACTTTCCCATACCAGAGCCGTACACATACAGTATGAGTACTTTCCCATTCCAGAGCCGTACACATACTGTACAGTATGAGTACTTTCCCATACCAGAGCCGTACACATACAGTATGAGTACTTTCCCATACCAGAGTCGTACACATACAGTATGAGTACTTTCCCCTACCAGAGCCGTACACATACAGTATGAGTACTTTCCCATACCAGAGTCGCACACATACTGTACAGTATGAGTACGTTCCCCTACCAGAGCCGTACACATACAGTATGAGTACTTTCCCATACCAGAGCCATACACATACAGTATGAGTACTTTCCCTTACCAGAGCCATACACATACAGTATGAGTACTTCCCCTACCAGAGCCATACACATACAGTATGAGTACTTTCCCATACCAGAGCCGTACACATACAGTATGAGTACTTTCCCCTACCAGAGCCGTACACATACAGTATGAGTACTTTCCCTTCACATACAGTATGAGTACTTCCCCTACCAGAGCCATACACATACAGTATGAGTACTTTCCCATACCAGAGCCGTACACATACAGTATGAGTACTTTCCCCTACCAGAGCCGTACACATACAGTATGAGTACTTTCCCCTTACCAGAGCCGTACACATACAGTATGAGTACTTTCCCATACCAGAGCCATACACATAAACAGGATGTCTATAAATGGCTCTGGTCTCTACCTCCATTGATTTGCAGACAGAGCAGTCAGTGTTGGTTTGAAATCTACTTGGCATCCAGCAATTCAGCACAGAAGGTTGTAGAGCTGACATAGGGGTTAAAGGTTAGAAGTCAGGGTTCTGGGACTGGGTAGTGATTTAGGGCTAGTGTTTGATAGGTTTCCATGTCCTTCGTAACCCAGAACCATATATATTTATATATGCTGAACAAAAATATAAACGCAACATGTAAAGTGTTGGTCTTATGTTTCATGAGCTGAAATAAAAGATCCCAGAAATGTTCCATACGCACAAAAAAAAGCTTATTTCTCAAAAATTGTTGTGCACCAATGTATTTACATTCCTGTTAGGGAGCATTTCTCATTTGACAAGATAATCCATCCACCTGACCGATGTGGCATATCAAGAACAGGATTAAATAGCATGATCATTACACAAGTGCACCTTGTGCTGGGCACAATAAAAGGGCCACTCTAAAAATGTGCAGTTTTGTCACCCAACACAATGCCACAGATGACTCAAGTTTTGAGGGAGTGTGGAATTGGCATGCTGACTACAGGAATGTCCACCAGAGCTTTTGCCAGATAATTTAATGTTAATATCTCTACCATAAGCCGCCTCCAATGTCGTTTTAGAGAATTTGGCAGTACGTCCAACCGGCGTCACAACCACAGAACACGTGTATGACGTCGTGTGGGCGAGCGGTTTGCTGATGTCAACGCTGTGAACAGAGTGCCCCATGGTGGCAGTGGGGTTATGGTATGGGCAGGCATAAGCTACAGACAATTAACACAATTGCATTTTATCGATGGCAATTTGAATGCACAGGGATAACATGGCGAGATCCTGAGGCCCATTGACATGCCATTCATCCGCCGCCATCACCTCATGTTTCAGCGTGATAGTGCATGGCAATTCCTGGAAGCTGAAAATGTCTCAGTTCTTCCATGGCCTGCATACTCACCAGATATGTCACCCACTGAGCATGTTTGGGATGCTCTGGATCAACATGTATGACAGTGTGTTCCAGTTCTTGCCAATATCTAGAAACTTCGCACAGCCATTGAAGAGGAGTGGGACAACATTCCACAGGCCACAATCAACAGCCTGATTAACTCTATGCGGAGGAGTTGTGTTGTGCTGCATGAGGCAAATGGTCACACCAGATACTGACTGGTTTTCTGATCCACACCCCTACTTTTTTTTAAAGGTATCTGTGACCAAAATATGTATATCTGTATTCCCAGTCATGTGAAATCCATAGATTAAAGGCCTAATTTATTTATTTCAAATGACTGATTTCCTTATATAAACTGTAACTCTGTCAAATCTTTGAAATTGTTGCATGTTGCGTTTACATTTTTGTTCAGTATAGATACAGTACATATTCACTGGATAAGAGTGTCTGCAAAATGACTCAAATGTAAATACATGAGACTGTCCAAACCCATGTTTAAAAATGTGGAGCTACCCTAACATACACAAACATTTCTAAAAATGAAATATGAAAGAACACAAAAGGTGAGATGGGTAACATGAGTGAGATGGGTTAGTTAGGTTAGGGTGGGTGAGATGGGTTAGATAGGTTAGGATGGGTGGGTGAGATGGGTTAGTTAGGTTAGGGTGGGTGGGTGAGATGGGTTAGTTAGGTTAGGGTGGGTTAGGTAGGTTAGGGTGGGTGGGTGAGATGGGTTAGTTAGGTTAGGGTGGGTGAGATGGGTTAGATAGGTTAGGATGGGTGGGTGAGATGGGTTAGGTAGGTTAGGGTGGGTGGGTGAGATGGGTTAGGTAGGTTAGGGTGGGTGAGATGGGTTAGATAGGTTAGGATGGGTGAGATGGGTTAGGTAGGTTAGGGTGGGTGAGATGGGTTAGTTAGGTTAGGGTGGGTGGGTGAGATGGGTTAGATAGGTTAGGGTGGGTGAGATGGGTTAGTTAGGTTAGGATGGGTGAGATGGGTTAGATAGGTTAGGATGGGTGAGGGGTTAGATAGGTGAGATGGGTTAGATAAGTTAGGGTGGGTGAGATGGGTTAGATAGGTTAGGGTGGGTGAGATGGGTTAGTTAGGTTAGGGTGGGTGGGTGAGATGGGTTAGGTAGGTTAGGGTGGGTGGGTGAGATGGGTTAGGTAGGTTAGGGTGGGTGGGTGAGATGGGTTAGGTAGGTTAGGATGGGTGAGATGGGTTAGATAGGTTAGGGTGGGTGAGATGGGTTAGGTAGGTTAGGGTGGGTGGGTGAGATGGGTTAGGTAGGTTAGGGTGGGTGGGTGAGATGGGTTAGATAGGTTAGGGTGGGTGAGATGGGTTAGGTAGGTTAGGGTGGGTGAGATGGGTTAGGTAGGTTAGGGTGGGTGAGATGGGTTAGATAGGTTAGGGTGGGTGAGATGGGTTAGTTAGGTTAGGATGGGTGAGATGGGTTAGGTAGGTTAGGGTGGGTGAGATGGGTTAGTTAGGTTAGGATGGGTGAGATGGGTTAGGTAGGTTAGGGTGAGTGAGATGGGTTAGATAGGTTAGGGTGGGTGAGATGGGTAACATGGGTGAGATGGGTTAGTTAGGAGAAACATAAGGTAGTAGGCCTAGGGGAAGGAGAAAGAAGAAAACAGAGGATGTTGAGTGAAGAGTAAACCCTACTAAACACTATGGTCTCAGTGTAGACGGGAGGGAACCTTACTAAACACTATGGTCTCAGTGTAGACGGGAGGGAACCTTACTAAACACTATGGTCTCAGTGTAGACGACGGGAGAGAACCTTACTAAACACTATGGTCTCAGTGTAGACGGGAGGGAACCTTACTAAACACTATGGTCTCAGTGTAGACGGGAGGGAACCTTACTAAACACTATGGTCTCAGTGTAGACGGGAGGGAACCTTACTAAACACTATGGTCTCAGTGTAGACGGGAGGGAACCTTACTAAACACTATGGTCTCAGTGTAGACGGGAGGGAACCTTACTAAACACTATGGTCTCAGTGTAGACGGTGGGAGGGAACCTTACTAAACACTATGGTCTCAGTGTAGACGGGAGGGAACCTTACTAAACACTATGGTCTCAGTGTAGACGGGAGGGAACCTTACTAAACACTATGGTCTCAGTGTAGACGGGAGGGAACCTTACTAAACACTATGGTCTCAGTGTAGACGACAGGAGGGAACCTTACTATACACTATGGTCTCAGTGTAGATGGGAGGGAACCTTACTAAACACTATGGTCTCAGTGTATACGACAGGAGGGAACCTTACTAAACACTATGGTCTCAGTGTAGACGGGAGGGAACCTTACTAAACACTATGGTCTCAGTGTAGACGACAGGAGGGAACCTTACTAAACACTATGGTCTCAGTGTAGACGGGAGGGATCCTTACTAAACACTATGGTCTCAGTGTAGACGACAGGAGGGAACCTTACTAAACACTATGGTCTCAGTGTAGAGACAGGAGGGAACCTTACTAAACACTATGGTCTCAGTGTAGACGGGAGGGAACCTTACTAAACACTATGGTCTCAGTGTAGACGGTGGGAGGGAACCTTACTAAACACTATGGTCTCAGTGTAGACGGTGGGAGGGAACCTTACTAAACACTATGGTCTCAGTGTAGACGACAGGAGGGAACCTTACTAAACACTATGGTCTCAGTGTAGACGACAGGAGGGAACCTTACTAAACACTATGGTCTCAGTGTAGACGGGAGGAGGGAACCTTACTATACACTATGGTCTCAGTGTAGACGGAAGGAGGGAACCTTACTAAACACTATGGTCTCAGTGTAGACGACAGGAGAGAACCTTACTAAACACTATGGTCTCAGTGTAGACGGGAGGGAACCTTACTAAACACTATGGTCTCAGTGTAGACGGGAGGGAGGGAACCTTACTAAACACTATGGTCTCAGTGTAGACGACGGGGAGGGAACCTTACTAAACACTATGGTCTCAGTGTAGACGACAGGAGGGAACCTTACTAAACACTATGGTCTCAGTGTAGACGACAGGAGGGAACCTTACTAAACACTATGGTCTCAGTGTAGACGGGAGGGAACCTTACTAAACACTATGGTCTCAGTGTAGACGGTGGGAGGGAACCTTACTAAACACTATGGTCTCAGTGTAGACGGTGGGAGGGAACCTTACTAAACACTATGGTCTCAGTGTAGACGACAGGAGGGAACCTTACTAAACACTATGGTCTCAGTGTAGACGGTGGGAGGGAACCTTACTAAACACTATGGTCTCAGTGTAGACGGTGGGAGGGAACCTTACTAAACACTATGGTCTCAGTGTAGACGGTGGGAGGGAACCTTACTAAACACTATGGTCTCAGTGTAGACGGTGGGAGGGAACCTTACTAAACACTATGGTCTCAGTGTAGACGGTGGGAGGGAACCTTACTAAACACTATGGTCTCAGTGTAGACGGGGAGGGAACCTTACTAAACACTATGGTCTCAGTGTAGACGACGGGAGGGAACCTTACTAAACACTTTGGTCTCAGTGTAGACGGGAGGGAACCTTACTAAAGACTATGGTCTCAGTGTAGACGGGAGAGAACCTTACTAAACACTATGGTCTCAGTGTAGACGGGAGAGAACCTTACTAAACACTATGGTCTCAGTGTAGACGGTGGGAGGGAACCTTACTAAACACTATGGTCTCAGTGTAGACGACAGGAGGGAACCTTACTAAACACTATGGTCTCAGTGTAGACGGGAGGGATCCTTACTAAACACTATGGTCTCAGTGTAGACGACAGGAGGGAACCTTACTAAACACTATGGTCTCAGTGTAGACGACAGGAGGGAACCTTACTAAACACTATGGTCTCAGTGTAGACGACAGGAGGGAACCTTACTAAACACTATGGTCTCAGTGTAGACGGGAGGGAACCTTACTAAACACTATGGTCTCAGTGTAGACGGTGGGAGGGAACCTTACTAAACACTATGGTCTCAGTGTAGACGGTGGGAGGGAACCTTACTAAACACTATGGTCTCAGTGTAGACGACAGGAGGGAACCTTACTAAACACTATGGTCTCAGTGTAGACGACAGGAGGGAACCTTACTAAACACTATGGTCTCAGTGTAGACGGGAGGGAGGGAACCTTACTATACACTATGGTCTCAGTGTAGACGGAAGGGAGGGAACCTTACTAAACACTATGGTCTCAGTGTAGACGACAGGAGAGAACCTTACTAAACACTATGGTCTCAGTGTAGACGGGAGGGAACCTTGCTAAACACTATGGTCTCAGTGTAGACGGGAGGGAGGGAACCTTACTATACACTATGGTCTCAGTGTAGACGACGGGAGAGAACCTTACTAAACACTATGGTCTCAGTGTAGACGACAGGAGGGAACCTTACTAAACACTATGGTCTCAGTGTAGACGACAGGAGGGAACCTTACTAAACACTATGGTCTCAGTGTAGACGGGAGGGAACCTTACTAAACACTATGGTCTCAGTGTAGACGGTGGGAGGGAACCTTACTAAACACTATGGTCTCAGTGTAGACGGTGGGAGGGAACCTTACTAAACACTATGGTCTCAGTGTAGACGACAGGAGGGAACCTTACTAAACACTATGGTCTCAGTGTAGACGGTGGGAGGGAACCTTACTAAACACTATGGTCTCAGTGTAGACGGTGGGAGGGAACCTTACTAAACACTATGGTCTCAGTGTAGACGGTGGGAGGGAACCTTACTAAACACTATGGTCTCAGTGTAGACGGTGGGAGGGAACCTTACTAAACACTATGGTCTCAGTGTAGACGGTGGGAGGGAACCTTACTAAACACTATGGTCTCAGTGTAGACGGGAGGGAACCTTACTAAACACTATGGTCTCAGTGTAGACGACGGGAGGGAACCTTACTAAACACTTTGGTCTCAGTGTAGACGGGAGGGAACCTTACTAAAGACTATGGTCTCAGTGTAGACGGGAGAGAACCTTACTAAACACTATGGTCTCAGTGTAGACGGGAGAGAACCTTACTAAACACTATGGTCTCAGTGTAGACGACAGGAGGGAACCTTACTAAACACTATGGTCTCAGTGTAGATGGGAGGGAACCTTACTAAACACTATGGTCTCAGTGTAGACGGTGGGAGGGAACCTTACTAAACACTATGGTCTCAGTGTAGACGGTGGGAGGGAACCTTACTAAACACTATGGTCTCAGTGTAGACCGTGGGAGGGAACCTTACTAAACACTATGGTCTCAGTGTAGACGGTGGAAGGGAACCTTACTAAACACTATGGTCTCAGTGTAGACGGGAGGGAACCTTACTAAACACTATGGTCTCAGTGTAGACGGTGGGAGGGAACCTTACTAAACACTATGGTCTCAGTGTAGACGGGAGGGAACCTTACTAAACACTATGGTCTCAGTGTAGATGGGAGGGAACCTTACTAAACACTATGGTCTCAGTGTAGACGGGAGGGAACCTTACTAAACACTATGGTCTCAGTGTAGACGACAGGAGGGAACCTTACTAAACACTATGGTCTCAGTGTAGACGACAGGAGGGAACCTTACTAAACACTATGGTCTCAGTGTAGACGGGAGGGAGGGAACTTTACTATACACTATGGTCTCAGTGTAGACGGAAGGGAGGGAACCTTACTAAACACTATGGTCTCAGTGTAGACGACAGGAGAGAACCTTACTAAACACTATGGTCTCAGTGTAGACGACAGGAGGGAACCTTACTAAACACTATGGTCTCAGTGTAGACGGTGGGAGGGAACCTTACTAAACACTATGGTCTCAGTGTAGACGACAGGAGGGAACCTTACTAAACACTATGGTCTCAGTGTAGATGGGAGGGAACCTTACTAAACACTATGGTCTCAGTGTAGACGGTGGGAGGGAACCTTACTAAACACTATGGTCTCAGTGTAGACGGTGGGAGGGAACCTTACTAAACACTATGGTCTCAGTGTAGACCGTGGGAGGGAACCTTACTAAACACTATGGTCTCAGTGTAGACGGTGGAAGGGAACCTTACTAAACACTATGGTCTCAGTGTAGACGGGAGGGAACCTTACTAAACACTATGGTCTCAGTGTAGACGGTGGGAGGGAACCTTACTAAACACTATGGTCTCAGTGTAGACGGGAGGGAACCTTACTAAACACTATGGTCTCAGTGTAGATGGGAGGGAACCTTACTAAACACTATGGTCTCAGTGTAGACGGGAGGGAACCTTACTAAACACTATGGTCTCAGTGTAGACGACAGGAGGGAACCTTACTAAACACTATGGTCTCAGTGTAGACGACAGGAGGGAACCTTACTAAACACTATGGTCTCAGTGTAGACGGGAGGGAGGGAACTTTACTATACACTATGGTCTCAGTGTAGACGGAAGGGAGGGAACCTTACTAAACACTATGGTCTCAGTGTAGACGACAGGAGAGAACCTTACTAAACACTATGGTCTCAGTGTAGACGACAGGAGGGCACCTTACTAAACACTATGGTCTCAGTGTAGACGACAGGAGGGAACCTTACTAAACACTATGGTCTCAGTGTAGACGACAGGAGGGAACCTTACTAAACACTATGGTCTCAGTGTAGACGACAGGAGGGAACCTTACTAAACACTATGGTCTCAGTGTAGACGACAGGAGGGAACCTTACTAAACACTATGGTCTCAGTGTAGATGGGAGGGAACCTTACTAAACACTATGGTCTCAGTGTAGACGGGAGGGAACCTTACTAAACACTATGGTCTCAGTGTAGACGACAGGAGAGAACCTTACTAAACACTATGGTCTCAGTGTAGACGACAGGAGGGAACCTTACTAAACACTATGGTCTCAGTGTAGACGGGAGGGAGGGAACCTTACTATACACTATGGTCTCAGTGTAGACGGAAGGGAGGGAACCTTACTAAACACTATGGTCTCAGTGTAGACGACAGGAGAGAACCTTAAACACTATGGTCTCAACGGGGACTTACTAAACACTATGGTCTCAGTGTAGACGACAGGAGGGAACCTTACTAAACACTATGGTCTCAGTGTAGACGACAGGAGGGAACCTTACTAAACACTATGGTCTCAGTGTAGACGGGAGGGAACCTTACTAAACACTATGGTCTCAGTGTAGACGGGAGGGAACCTTACTAAACACTATGGTCTCAGTGTAGACGACAGGAGGGAACCTTACTAAACACTATGGTCTCAGTGTAGACGACAGGAGGGAACCTTACTAAACACTATGGTCTCAGTGTAGACGGGAGGGAACCTTACTAAACACTATGGTCTCAGTGTAGACGACAGGAGGGAACCTTACTAAACACTATGGTCTCAGTGTAGACGGGAGGGAACCTTACTAAACACTATGGTCTCAGTGTAGACGGGAGGGAGGGAACCTTACTATAGACTATGGTCTCAGTGTAGACGGAAGGGAGGGAACCTTACTAAACACTATGGTCTCAGTGTAGACGACAGGAGAGAACCTTACTAAACACTATGGTCTCAGTGTAGACGGGAGGGAACCTTACTAAACACTATGGTCTCAGTGTAGACGGGAGGGAGGGAACCTTACTATACACTATGGTCTCAGTGTAGACGACGGGAGAGAACCTTACTAAACACTATGGTCTCAGTGTAGACGGGAGGGAACCTTACTAAACACTATGGTCTCAGTGTATACGACAGGAGGGAACCTTACTAAACACTATGGTCTCAGTGTAGACGGGAGGGAACCTTACTAAACACTATGGTCTCAGTGTAGACGGTGGGAGGGAACCTTACTAAACACTATGGTCTCAGTGTAGACGGAAGGGAGGGAACCTTACTAAACACTATGGTCTCAGTGTAGACGGTGGGAGGGAACCTTACTAAACACTATGGTCTCAGTGTAGACGGTGGGAGGGAACCTTACTAAACACTATGGTCTCAGTGTAGACGGTGGGAGGGAACCTTACTAAACACTATGGTCTCAGTGTAGACGACGGGAGGGAACCTTACTAAACACTATGGTCTCAGTGTAGACGACAGGAGGGAACCTTACTAAACACTATGGTCTCAGTGTAGACGACAGGAGGGAACCTTACTAAACACTATGGTCTCAGTGTAGACGGGAGGGAACCTTACTAAACACTATGGTCTCAGTGTAGACGACAGGAGGGAACCTTACTAAACACTATGGTCTCAGTGTAGACGACAGGAGGGAACCTTACTAAACACTATGGTCTCAGTGTAGACGACAGGAGGGAACCTTACTAAACACTATGGTCTCAGTGTAGACGAGGGAGGGAAACTAAACACTATGGTCTCAGTGTAAGGGAGGGAACCTTACTAAACACTATGGTCTCAGTGTAGACGACAGGAGAGAACCTTACTAAACACTATGGTCTCAGTGTAGACGGGAGGGAACCTTACTAAACACTATGGTCTCAGTGTAGACGGGAGGGAGGGAACCTTACTATACACTATGGTCTCAGTGTAGACGACGGGAGAGAACCTTACTAAACACTATGGTCTCAGTGTAGACGACAGGAGGGAACCTTACTAAACACTATGGTCTCAGTGTAGACGACAGGAGGGAACCTTACTAAACACTATGGTCTCAGTGTAGACGGTGGGAGGGAACCTTACTAAACACTATGGTCTCAGTGTAGACGGGAGGGAACCTTACTAAACACTATGGTCTCAGTGTAGACGGTGGGAGGGAACCTTACTAAACACTATGGTCTCAGTGTAGACGGTGGGAGGGAACCTTACTAAACACTATGGTCTCAGTGTAGACGGTGGGAGGGAACCTTACTAAACACTATGGTCTCAGTGTAGACGACGGGAGGGAACCTTACTAAACACTATGGTCTCAGTGTAGACGGGAGGGAACCTTACTAAACACTATGGTCTCATTGTAGACGACGGGAGGGAACCTTACTAAACACTTTGGTCTCAGTGTAGACGACAGGAGGGAACCTTACTAAACACTATGGTCTCAGTGTAGACGGGAGGGAACCTTACTAAACACTATGGTCTCAGTGTAGATGGGAGGGAACCTTACTAAACACTATGGTCTCAGTGTAGACGGGAGGGAACCTTACTAAACACTATGGTCTCAGTGTAGACGACAGGAGGGAACCTTACTAAACACTATGGTCTCAGTGTAGACGACAGGAGGGAACCTTACTAAACACTATGGTCTCAGTGTAGACGGGAGGGAGGGAACCTTACTATACACTATGGTCTCAGTGTCGACGGAAGGGAGGGAACCTTACTAAACACTATGGTCTCAGTGTAGACGACAGGAGAGAACCTTACTAAACACTATGGTCTCAGTGTAGACGGGAGGGAACCTTACTAAACACTATGGTCTCAGTGTAGACGACAGGAGGGAACCTTACTAAACACTATGGTCTCAGTGTAGACGACAGGAGGGAACCTTACTAAACACTATGGTCTCAGTGTAGACGGGAGGGAACCTTACTAAACACTATGGTCTCAGTGTAGACGGGAGGGAACCTTACTAAACACTATGGTCTCAGTGTAGACGACAGGAGGGAACCTTACTAAACACTATGGTCTCAGTGTAGACGACAGGAGGGAACCTTACTAAACACTATGGTCTCAGTGTAGATGGGAGGGAACCTTACTAAACACTATGGTCTCAGTGTAGACGGGAGGGAACCTTACTAAACACTATGGTCTCAGTGTAGACGACAGGAGGGAACCTTACTAAACACTATGGTCTCAGTGTAGACGACAGGAGGGAACCTTACTAAACACTATGGTCTCAGTGTAGACGGGAGGGAGGGAACCTTACTATACACTATGGTCTCAGTGTAGACGGAAGGGAGGGAACCTTACTAAACACTATGGTCTCAGTGTAGACGACAGGAGAGAACCTTACTAAACACTATGGTCTCAGTGTAGAAGGGAGGGAACCTTACTAAACACTATGGTCTCAGTGTAGACGACAGGAGGGAACCTTACTAAACACTATGGTCTCAGTGTAGACGGGAGGGAACCTTACTAAACACTATGGTCTCAGTGTAGACGGGAGGGAACCTTACTAAACACTATGGTCTCAGTGTAGACGACAGGAGGGAACCTTACTAAACACTATGGTCTCAGTGTAGACGACAGGAGGGAACCTTACTAAACACTATGGTCTCAGTGTAGACGACAGGAGGGAACCTTACTAAACACTATGGTCTCAGTGTAGACGGGAGGGAACCTTACTAAACACTATGGTCTCAGTGTAGACGGGAGGGAACCTTACTAAACACTATGGTCTCAGTGTAGACGACAGGAGGGAACCTTACTAAACACTATGGTCTCAGTGTAGACGACAGGAGGGAACCTTACTAAACACTATGGTCTCAGTGTAGATGGAGGAACCTTACTAAACACTATGGTCTCAGTGTAGACGGGAGGGAACCTTACTAAACACTATGGTCTCAGTGTAGACGACAGGAGGGAACCTTACTAAACACTATGGTCTCAGTGTAGACGACAGGAGGGAACCTTACTAAACACTATGGTCTCAGTGTAGACGGGAGGGAGGGAACCTTACTATACACTATGGTCTCAGTGTAGACGGAAGGGAGGGAACCTTACTAAACACTATGGTCTCAGTGTAGACGACAGGAGAGAACCTTACTAAACACTATGGTCTCAGTGTAGAAGGGAGGGAACCTTACTAAACACTATGGTCTCAGTGTAGACGACAGGAGGGAACCTTACTAAACACTATGGTCTCAGTGTAGACGGGAGGGAACCTTACTAAACACTATGGTCTCAGTGTAGACGGGAGGGAACCTTACTAAACACTATGGTCTCAGTGTAGACGACAGGAGGGAACCTTACTAAACACTATGGTCTCAGTGTAGACGACAGGAGGGAACCTTACTAAACACTATGGTCTCAGTGTAGACGACAGGAGGGAACCTTACTAAACACTATGGTCTCAGTGTAGACGGGAGGGAACCTTACTAAACACTATGGTGTCAGTGTAGACGGGAGGGAGGGAACCTTACTATACACTATGGTCTCAGTGTAGACGGAAGGGAGGGAACCTTACTAAACACTATGGTCTCAGTGTAGACGACAGGAGAGAACCTTACTAAACACTATGGTCTCAGTGTAGACGGGAGGGAACCTTACTAAACACTATGGTCTCAGTGTAGACGGGAGGGAGGGAACCTTACTATACACTATGGTCTCAGTGTAGACGACGGGAGAGAACCTTACTAAACACTATGGTCTCAGTGTAGATGGGAGGGAACCTTACTAAACACTATGGTCTCAGTGTAGACGGTGGGAGGGAACCTTACTAAACACTATGGTCTCAGTGTAGAAGGTGGGAGGGAACCTTACTAAACACTATGGTCTCAGTGTAGACGGGAGGGAGGGAACCTTACTATACACTATGGTCTCAGTGTAGACGACGGGAGAGAACCTTACTAAACACTATGGTCTCAGTGTAGACGGGAGGGAACCTTACTAAACACTATGGTCTCAGTGTAGACGGTGGGAGGGAACCTTACTAAACACTATGGTCTCAGTGTAGAAGGTGGGAGGGAACCTTACTAAACACTATGGTCTCAGTGTAGACGACAGGAGGGAACCTTACTAAACACTATGGTCTCAGTGTAGACGGTGGGAGGGAACCTTACTAAACACTATGGTCTCAGTGTAGAAGGTGGGAGGGAACCTTACTAAACACTATGGTCTCAGTGTAGACGACAGGAGGGAACCTTACTAAACACTATGGTCTCAGTGTAGACGGGAGGGAGGGAACCTTACTATACACTATGGTCTCAGTGTAGACGGAAGGGAGGGAACCTTACTAAACACTATGGTCTCAGTGTAGACGACAGGAGGGAACCTTACTAAACACTATGGTCTCAGTGTAGACGGGAGGGAACCTTACTAAACACTATGGTCTCAGTGTAGACGGGAGGGAACCTTACTAAACACTATGGTCTCAGTGTAGACGGGAGGGAACCTTACTAAACACTATGGTCTCAGTGTAGACGGGAGGGAACCTTACTAAACACTATGGTCTCAGTGTAGACGACAGGAGGGAACCTTACTAAACACTATGGTCTCAGTGTAGACGGGAGGGAACCTTACTAAACACTATGGTCTCAGTGTAGACGGGAGGAACCTTACTAAACACTATGGTCTCAGTGTAGACGGGAGGGAACCTTACTAAACACTATGGTCTCAGTGTAGACGGGAGGGAACCTTACTAAACACTATGGTCTCAGTGTAGACGACAGGAGGGAACCTTACTAAACACTATGGTCTCAGTGTAGACGACAGGAGGGAACCTTACTAAACACTATGGTCTCAGTGTAGACGGGAGGGAACCTTACTAAACACTATGGTCTCAGTGTAGACGACAGGAGGGAACCTTACTAAACACTATGGTCTCAGTGTAGACGGGAGGGAACCTTACTAAACACTATGGTCTCAGTGTAGACGGGAGGGAGGGAACCTTACTATACACTATGGTCTCAGTGTAGACAGAAGGGAGGGAACCTTACTAAACACTATGGTCTCAGTGTAGACGACAGGAGAGAACCTTACTAAACACTATGGTCTCAGTGTAGATGGGAGGGAACCTTACTAAACACTATGGTCTCAGTGTAGACGACAGGAGGGAACCTTACTAAACACTATGGTCTCAGTGTAGACGACGGGAGGGAACCTTACTAAACACTATGGTCTCAGTGTAGATGGGAGGGAACCTTACTAAACACTATGGTCTCAGTGTAGACGGTGGGAGGGAACCTTACTAAACACTATGGTCTCAGTGTAGACTGTGGGAGGGAACCTTACTAAACACTATGGTCTCAGTGTAGACGTGGGAGGGAACCTTACTAAACACTATGGTCTCAGTGTAGACGGGAGGGAACCTTACTAAACACTATGGTCTCAGTGTAGACGGGAGGGAACCTTACTAAACACTATGGTCTCAGTGTAGACGGGAGGGAACCTTACTAAACACTATGGTCTCAGTGTAGACGGGAGGGAACCTTACTAAACACTATGGTCTCAGTGTAGACGGGAGGGAACCTTACTAAACACTATGGTCTCAGTGTAGACGGGAGGGAACCTTACTAAACACTATGGTCTCAGTGTAGACGGGAGGGAACCTTACTAAACACTATGGTCTCAGTGTAGACGGGAGGGAACCTTACTAAACACTATGGTCTCAGTGTAGACGGGAGGGAACCTTACTAAACACTATGGTCTCAGTGTAGACGGGAGGGAACCTTACTAAACACTATGGTCTCAGTGTAGACGACAGGAGGGAACCTTACTAAACACTATGGTCTCAGTGTAGACGACAGGAGGGAACCTTACTAAACACTATGGTCTCAGTGTAGACGGGAGGGAACCTTACTAAACACTATGGTCTCAGTGTAGACGACAGGAGGGAACCTTACTAAACACTATGGTCTCAGTGTAGACGGGAGGGAACCTTACTAAACACTATGGTCTCAGTGTAGACGGGAGGGAGGGAACCTTACTATACACTATGGTCTCAGTGTAGACAGAAGGGAGGGAACCTTACTAAACACTATGGTCTCAGTGTAGACGACAGGAGAGAACCTTACTAAACACTATGGTCTCAGTGTAGATGGGAGGGAACCTTACTAAACACTATGGTCTCAGTGTAGACGACAGGAGGGAACCTTACTAAACACTATGGTCTCAGTGTAGACGACGGGAGGGAACCTTACTAAACACTATGGTCTCAGTGTAGATGGGAGGGAACCTTACTAAACACTATGGTCTCAGTGTAGACGGTGGGAGGGAACCTTACTAAACACTATGGTCTCAGTGTAGACGGTGGGAGGGAACCTTACTAAACACTATGGTCTCAGTGTAGACGTGGGAGGGAACCTTACTAAACACTATGGTCTCAGTGTAGACGGGAGGGAACCTTACTAAACACTATGGTCTCAGTGTAGACGGGAGGGAACCTTACTAAACACTATGGTCTCAGTGTAGACGTGGGAGGGAACCTTACTAAACACTATGGTCTCAGTGTAGATGGGAGGGAACCTTACTAAACACTATGGTCTCAGTGTAAGCTGCAATACCTAGGAGGCTGCATGGGATACACTGGGAGAATCTGCAAGACCTAGGAGGCTGTATGGGGTACACTGGGAGAAGCTGCAAGACCTAGGAGGCTGCATGGGGTACACTGGGAGGTCTAGTGAAGCTGCTAACTAAGGAGCTTAGGCACAGAGGGAGATCGTTCTTGATTTTCAGGATGTATGGGGGAGGGGACACAGAGGGAGAGCTCTGCTATTTATTCATTTTCAGGGTGTATGGTTGGTGATTTGGTATTCATTAGGAACCCCATTAGCTGCTGCAAAGGCATCGGCTACTCTTCCTGGGGTCCACATGAAACATGACATAATACATAACACAGAATATTATTAGTCAAGGACTGAAATACATACATTTAAAATGTCACACATAGCCTACATATCAGCACATACACACGATATCTAGGTCTAATACATAATACAGTGCACATTACAATACAAGGTATATAAAATGGCTCTACACAGTCCCCTTTGTGCGGTAAAGTGTTCTTTTAATCTGGTATTATTGCTTGTTTGAGTTACCTGGGTTACCAGAGAGTTCCATGTAGTCGTGGCTCTATTTAACACTGTGTGTGTTTCCCAGCCTCTGTTCTGGACCTGGGGACTGTGAAGAGACGGCTGGTTGCATGTCTTGTGTTGTACCGATGAGCGTGTGAACTGTGTGCCAACTGCTTGAACAGACAGTTCGGTACTTTCAACACATCAATACCTCGCACAAAGACCAATAGAGATGCAGTCAATCACTCAACTTTGAGCCAGGAGAGACTGACATACATTTTTACGGACACTTTCCCCCCATGTACAGTACATCTAAGTGTGATACGTTCTGCTTTGTTTCTGGACCGATTGCAATTCACCTATGTCCTTCTTTGCTGCACATGACCACACAGTAGTCTGTACAGTAGTCCAGGTGCAACAAAACTACGGCCTGAAGGACCTGTCTGGTCAACTGAGACGTCAACAAGGCAGAGCAACGCCCCATTACGGACAGACCTCATCCCATTTTAGAAACCATAGAGCCTATATGTTATGAAAACTTGCTATCTAGGGTTACACCCAGCAGTTTAGTCTCCTCAACTTGCTCAATAGCCATATTACTCAATAATAGATCTAAACGAGGTTTAGCATTCAGCGAGTGATTTTCCCCCAAATTATTATTTTAGTTTTTGAAATAATTACCACTATTGCTAATTACCCATTCTAAAACTGAATGGAGCTCTATGTTAAGCGTCTCAGTTATTTATTTTACTGTTGCAGTGGACGTGTTTAATGTTGAGTCGTCAGCGTTCATAGACACACAAGCTTTATCCACCTCTCTGATTCGGAGGGGTTTGGGGTAAATGCAGAAAACACATTTCAGTTGAAGACATTAAGTTGTACAACTGACTAGGTATCCCCTCCCTTTCCCCTTTATTCAAGGTCAGTGGAATGTCATTTGTAAAAACAGTATAACAATAATGGCCCTAGCCAGTTGCCCTGGGGTACACCACACTCAATTGAATTTGCATTAGAGAGGCTTCCATTAACGAAAACCCTCAGTTTTTTAGGTATCTCTCAATCCATAATAAGGCAAAACAGCTCCCACAATCATCTTTGAGAAGCCCTTCCCTATAAGCAAGCTGAAAGCATTTGCAGCAAGCTGATTGGTTGGCTGTTTGAACCATTAAAAGGGTGCTCTGCTATTCTAGGGTCAGCAGAATGACCTCTGCCTCCCTCTGAGTGCACACACCATCTTCTAGGCTTAAATTGAAGATGTTGCAAACAGGAGTCACAATGTATTACGCTACCAACCTTAGCAATTTACTATCCATGTCGTCGGTATCAGGTGGTTTGTCCTTATTTAACAAGACAGTTAAGCCACTGTTCCTAGGCCGTCATTGTAAATAAGAATTTGTTCTTAACTGACTTGCCTAGTTAAATAAAGGTAAAAAATATATAAAAAGGATATCTTTTTTTAGAGATAGCAACAATTCTTCACCTCTTCCACACCCACTTCGTGGAACTCAAAAGAGCTTGTCTTTCATTATTGGGTCCATTATGCATGAATATGAAGGTTCAGCATGTTTTGTTTGCATGCCATACCCAAGTTTGCTAATCTTACCAACAAAAAAGTGTTTTGTTATGAACAAGCCATCTGCCTAGATGGAAGATCGAGCCGAGTTTGCTTTCTTGTCTAGAATTTCATTGAAGTACTCCAGAGCTTTTAACTATCATTCTTTATATAATTTATCTCTGTTCCATAGTATAGTTTCTTCTCATTTGTGTTTAGTTTAGTTACAGGATTTCTCAATTGACTGTGTGTTTGCCAGTCTGCTGTGTTGTCAGACTTATTTACTATTCTCTTTGCTTCATCCCTCTCAGCCATACAGTTTTTAAAATCATCATCTATCCCATGAGGATTTGGCAGTTTTAAATGTTTGTTTCTTGATGGGCCCATGCCTATCAGTAACTGGAAGAAGCATCAATCCCATGAGGATTTGGCAGTTTTAAATGTTTGTTTCTTGATGGGCCCATGCCTATCAGTAACTGGAAGAAGCATCAATCCCATGAGGATTTGGCAGTTTTAAATGTTTGTTTCTTGATGGGCCCATGACTATCAGTAACCGGAAGAAGCATCAATCCAATGGGGATTTGGCAGTTTTAAATGTTTGTTTCTTGATGGGAGCCTATCAGTAACCGGAAGAAGCAGTTCCATAACTGCTTCAAGTGCAGCGTCCGTCCGGATGTTCCTCATTACACACATTAGACCTACAAAATATTTTTCACATATTCGACATAGAAATCATTACAAAACCTCTTGTATGATCGTTTATACACAATTTTAGGTCCAGTCTTTGAAACGTAGTTTTTTTTCTAGATATGGCTATTAAATTTTGATCACAACCAGTCAATATTTAGGTCACCCAGAAAATATACCTCTCTGTTGATATCACATTACATTATCCAACATTTCACACATATTGTCTAGTCCAAATACTGACTTTTACCACTTGCTGGGTTCTATAGCAACTTTGAGAATAGGCTTTAGTTTAGGTAGATTAAGCTGTAGCTACAGTGCCTTGCGAAAGTATTCGGCCCCCTTGAACTTTGCGACCTTTTGCCACATTTCAGGCTTCAAACATAAAGATATAAAACTGTATTTTTTTGTGAAGAATCAACAACAAGTGGGACACAGTCATGAAGTGGAACGACGTTTATTGGATATTTCAAACTTTTTTAACAAATCAAAAACTGAAAAATTGGGCATGCAAAATTATTCAGCCCCCTTAAGTTAATACTTTGTAGCGCCACCTTTTGCTGCGATTACAGCTGTAAGTCGCTTGGGGTATGTCTCTATCAGTTTTGCACATCGAGAGACTGAAATTTTACCATTCCTCCTTGCAAAACAGCTCGAGCTCAGTGAGGTTGGATGGAGAGCATTTGTGAACAGCAGTTTTCAGTTCTTTCCACAGATTCTCGATTGGATTCAGGTCTGGACTTTGACTTGGCCATTCTAACACCTGGATATGTTTATTTTTGAACCATTCCATTGTAGATTTTGCTTTATGTTTTGGATCATTGTCTTGTTGGAAGACAAATCTCCGTCCCAGTCTCAGGTCTTTTGCAGACTCCATCAGGTTTTCTTCCAGAATGGTCCTGTATTTGGCTCCATCCATCTTCCCATCAATTTTAACCATCTTCCCTGTCCCTGCTGAAGAAAAGCAGGCCCAAACCATGATGCTGCCACCACCATGTTTGACAGTGGGGATGGTGTGTTCAGGGTGATGAGCTGTGTTGCTTTTACGCCAAACATAACGTTTTGCATTGTTGCCAAAAAGTTCAATTTTGGTTTCATCTGACCAGAGCACCTTCTTCCACATGTTTGGTGTGTCTCCCAGGTGGCTTGTGGCAAACTTTAAACGACACTTTTTATGGATATCTTTAAGAAATGGCTTTCTTCTTGCCACTCTTCCATAAAGGCCAGATTTGTGCAATATACGACTGATTGTTGTCCTATAGACAGAGTCTCCCACCTCAGCTGTAGATCTCTGCAGTTCATCCAGAGTGATCATGGGCCTCTTGGCTGCATCTCTGATCAGTCTTCTCCTTGTATGAGCTGAAAGTTTAGAGGGACGACCAGGTCTTGGTAGATTTGCAGTGGTCTGATACTCCTTCCATTTCAATATTATCGCTTGCACAGTGCTCCTTGGGATGTTTAAAGCTTGGAAAATCTTTTTGTATCCAAATCCGGCTTTAAACTTCTTCACAACAGTATCTCGGACCTGCCTGGTGTGTTCCTTGTTCTTCATGATGCTCTCTGCGCTTTTAACGGACCTCTGAGACTATCACAGTGCAGGTGCATTTATACGGAGACTTGATTACACACAGGTGGATTGTATTTATCATCATTAGTCATTTAGGTCAACATTGGATCATTCAGAGATCCTCACTGAACTTCTGGAGAGAGTTTGCTGCACTGAAAGTAAAGGGGCTGAATAATTTTGCACGCCCAATTTTTCAGTTTTTGATTTGTTAAAAAAGTTTGAAATATCCAATAAATGTCGTTCCACTTCATGATTGTGTCCCACTTGTTGTTGATTCTTCACAAAAAAATACAGTTTTATATCTTTATGTTTGAAACCTGAAATGTGGCAAAAGGTCGCAAAGTTCAAGGGGGCTGAATACTTTCACAAGGCACTGTATATTACATATTACGCCTAACAGAAAAATGACTCTGGACATACATGACAACACTTCCTCCATTTGCATTTCTATCTTTCCTGTATATTCTATAACCATGTATAGCTACTACTGTATCATCAACGGTATCATGACAGGTCGCAGTTGTAAATGAGAACTTGTTCTCAACTGGTTTACCTGGTTAAATAAAGGTGAAATAAAATATATTTCTTTAAAGGAATTATCTAAGTGTTTTTCCAGAGACGGCCGAATATGAATGTTTTCTGATGTTAATAAGTTGTCTATTTCATGAACCTTGTTTCTCAGGCTACATATGTTAAAATGGGCTATTTTTTGCACTTTTATGGGTTGCTTGTTTGTTTTTAGTGCTATTCTGAGAGGCATGTTCCGAGGTAGACATGTCAGTGACATTTACATTTGAGTCAATAATACTGAGTGGGCTGCCCACAGTGGGCTTCTTCCTAAGGCAGACAGTTTCAGAGCAAACAGTGGAATTAAATTCTATGTGGATATGCTTATTGCAGACAGTAACCTCGGAGATAACTGGTAAAGGAACATAGATTAGGTTACTTACATTCACTGCACTTCTATTTCTCTGGGAGATAATACGATATAATATGATGTAATACGATACAATACAATATAATACGATACAATACTACGTAATACAATAAAATACGATGTAATACGATACAAAACAATACGATGTAATACAACACAATACAATACGATACAATACAATATGATACAATACAATGTAATAAGATGTAATACAATACAATGTAACACGATACAATACGATGTAATACGATACAATATGATACAATACAATGTAATACTATATAATACGATACAACTGTCCCGCCCTGACCTTAGAGATCCTTTTATGTCTCTATTTTGGTTTGGTCAGGGCGTGAGTTGGGGTGGGTATTCTATGTTTTGTGTTTCTAGGATTTTCTATTTCTATGTTTTGGCCGGGTATGGTTCTCAATCAGGGACAGCGGTCTATCGTTGTCTCTGATTGGGAATCATACTTAGGTACCCTTTTTCCCACCTGTGTTTGTGGGAGATTGACTTTGTTTAGGGCACTTTGCCTTTGAGCTTAACGGTTTGTTTTTGTTGTGTTTATTATTTTGTTTAGCGTCATTTTGATTCAATAAAGAAAATGTACGCTTACCACGCTGCACCTTGGTCCTCTCCTTACGACAGCCGTGACAACAATACGATATAATACGATGTAATACAACACGATGTAATACGATATGATACAATACGATGTAATACGATATGATACAATATGATACAATACAATACGATACAATACGATGTAATACGATATGATACAATAAGATGTAATACGATATGATAGAATATGATAGAATATGATACAATGTAATATGATTTCATATAATACAATATGATACAATACAATATGATACAATACGATGTAATACAATATAATACGATGTAATATGATATGATACAATATGATACAATACGATACAATCTAATAAGATTTGATACAATACAATACAATATGATACAATACGATACGATATAATACAATATGATACAATACAATACGATACGATGTAATACGATATAATACGATGTAATACGATATAATACGATATAATACGATGTAATACGATATAACATGATATAATACAGTGATGGCTTCTACAAGGGAACTGGTGGATGACCTGGAGGTTTTTGAAGGCTTTTGGAAGTACACAGGTAGAGCTAGTTGAGTTGCTAACCCCATGAGGGCTGGAATAGTCGTGTAGAATCAACCATGTTGCTTACACCTCACAGAGGTACATCAAAGGGTCACTCCTGTCTCAGCCTCCAGTATCTATGCTGCAATAGATAGTGTCGGGTGGCTAAGATCAGTCTGTTATATCTGGAGTAATTATCCTGTCTTATTCGGTGTCCTGTGTGAATTAAAGTATGCTACCTCTAATTCTCTCTCTCTCTCTCTCTCTCTCTCTCTCCCTCTCCCTTCCCCCCCAGAGGACCTGAGCCCTAGAACCATGCCTTAGGACTACCTGGCCTGATGACTCCTTGCTGTCCCCAGTCCACCTGGTCGTGCTGCTGCTCCAGTTTCAACTGTTCTGCCTGTGGCTATGGAACCCTGACCTGTTCACCATACGTGCTACCTTATCTCGGACCAGCTGTTTTCGACTCTCTCTCTCTACCGCAAAAATGTTATCTCTAACTATGAATGCTCGGTTATGAAAAGCCAACTGACATTTACTCCTGAGGTGCTGACCTGTTGCACCCTCTACAACCACTGTGATTATTATTATTTGACCATGCTGGTCATCTATGAACGTTTGAACATCTTGGTCATGTTCTGTTATAATCTCCACCCGGCACAGCCATAAGAGGACTGGCCACCCCTCAGAGCCTGGTTCCTCTCTAGGTTTCTTCCTAGGTTCCAGCCTTTCTAGGGAGTTTTTCCTAGCCACCGTGCTTCTATACCTGCATTGCTTGCTGTTTGAGGTTTTAGGCTGGATGTAAAAAGGGCTTTATAAATACATTTGATTGATTGATATGGGGAAGGGTAGGGGTGAATTGGGACTGGCTACTAATGAAGCCGCTAACCCTGAGGGGCGTGGGGGTTACTCTACTGTCTCTGACCACTCACTCTGCAGCATAGTAATGGTAGCTTGTGCTCTGATCCAGGCAGAGTTTTGGTGCAGATCGTTACGCCTTGGATCATTACTGGCCCGACATTCGTACGTCCCAAAATCCTCCAGACCGAGAAGCGTGACGCCCAGAACGCTCACGCTGTTGGTTCCGTACGCCGTGTTGATGGACACGCGATGTTTACGGGCACCGTCCCAGAGCTGGCGGAAGGAGTCGGCCCGGTTGATCTCAGAGTACCACCACTGAACCTCTGGGGTCGGGTTACCGACCACGTCACAGTTTAACTCAAAGGTGTCGCCTGTTAGTTTGGTTTCAGACAGGGGAGACTTCACAAAGCCAGCTATGGAGGTGGAGTAGTGGAGTAGGAGTGTTGCCATCCACAGGAGAGGAGGAGAGTAGCGTTGTCATCCACAGGAGAGGATGAGAGTAGAGAGTAGTGTTGCCATCCACAGGAGAGGAGGAGAGTAGAGAGTAGTGTTGTCATCCACAGGAGAGGATGAGAGTAGAGAGTAGTGTTGTCATCCACAGGAGAGGATGAGAGTAGAGAGTAGTGTTGCCATCCACAGGAGAGCAGGAGTGTTGCCATCCCAAAGGAGAATAGTGTGTAACCATCCAAGTGAGCCGGGGAGGGTAGAGATAAAGGGTAAGTGTGTAGGATGGATGAAAAGGTGAGAGAATGAGAAAGGATAATCGAAAGGAATCAGTTGGGAGGGAAAAAAAGAGAAGTAAAATGTTAAATCATAAGGCTAAGGTAGACTCAATCAGAATCAGAAAAATATGACAGCAAATAATATGATGTTAGAAACCAGACAGCGATCAACTGAGTAAAATAAAAATAAATACAAACGTAATAACCTGTGTTACACCGTCAGTGACCTAAATGAGGCGGCTAAATGGGATAGGTTAGTGGTTAAAGCGTTGGGACTAGTAACCCGAAACGTTTGCAAGATCGAATCCCCCGAGCTGACAAGGTACAAATCTGTCGTTCTGCCCCTGAACAAGGCGGTTAACCCACTGTTCCTAGGCCGTCATTGAAAATAAGAATTTGTTCTTAACTGACTTGTGTCGTGTCTTTACTATCATTAAATGAAGACTTTTAGTTTTTATCAAAGATTCTCGGTAATTAGTATTACGCGATTAAACTGATTTATCATGTAACTGTAATTAACTAGAAACTTGGGGCACCAAATATTCAGATTACAAAGTTATAATTTCCTAATATAACTTTTCAGATATTTTATATCTGATCAATTAGTCTTCGAATTAATGAATTATTTATTTTACCTCACATTAGTCTCATTCCGTAAATTGTTGGTTATCTGCACGAACCCAGTCTTCACTATGAGTCATCCATACATCAATTGTCTTAAATCATTTATTTACTAACTAAGTAATTCACAGAAATGCATAAACAAACAAACAAAGTAAATATGGTTACAAGAAATAATCCTAATCCTTTGCACATGAACGCTCACTCATTCGGGAACAATTGCAATCAATATATATATTTACGCTCAGTGCGTCGTCGGGATCTCTGCTGAAAAGTTTGTTTCTGTTGGATAGTTTCCGTCCTCTCTCTCTCTCTCTGCCGTGGTTAGAGAGGGTAGTTCAGAGTGACATTCATTCATGTCGTTATAAAATGTATGTTTCGGCGGTTGTCGTTCTTCGCGTTCAATGATACCGAATTCCTAGCTGCAGACTAGTAATTAATATCAAAGACTTGTTCTTATTCTGTCGGTATTGATAGTCTAAGAGTTTAATCACGTGGTATGGTTAAAAGATTCAGCAATCATCTCAACCTTTGTCCTCTCGTAATGGAGAAAAACATGGGCTGGTGATAGAAAACCCGAGTGGGGGTTTTATTCGGAAGGGCAGAAAAGGGCCTGTCCAAGGATGCTCGACCCTAACTGTGCTCATGGGCGGTCCTCTGATTTAGTTCAACTCAAAAGGGAATTTGAGTTTCCTTCATTAAACAGTCCAAAATCACATTACACAATTTTACAAACAGTATCATCCTCACTCATTCATCTTATACAACAATTAGATGTATAAACCTCATATCTGAGGCTATTATATAAAGAGCATTATGGTAATGTAGCCGCACCGTCTCTCATGAGTTTTACAAACTTGTAACAAACGGACCAGTTCGTAGCTGGATTCTTCACCGATCTTTTCTACCTTCTCCGGAACATAAATGTTGTTCGGACCTCAAGTTCTGTGAGGTGGAAGAAATTCCTTTGTTCTCTATGAAACTTCACTCTGTCTCTATATTGTGTGTCCATGAGGCAGAATCTTCCCTATGAATGTACGACCTCTCTGCCCACAGCAGCCTGGTTGTAGGAGGCAGAGAGAGGGGGATGGTGCTCGCTGTACCCAAAGAGGGTAACATCATGACAGTTGCCTAGTTAAATAAAGGTAAAACATTTTCCTTTTTTAAAATGTTCTACAGGAGAAAAAAAACGTCTTTAGGTCTCATTATAATAAATCCTCTATATTATTTATAATGAGTATTAATACGATTATTATCTATAATTAGTATTAATATTAAATCATCCAGAAGAGACTACCACAGGCATACTGTGTAACCGTAAACGTCAACATTCACTGGCTGTCTGAGTATCAGTTGGCAGTGACCTCAATACGATCTCAAATTTCTATACCTGTTATTTCTGAGACATTGTCATTCAAAATGTCATTCCTATCCCCCGACTCTGAGGATGCCTAATGAGGCCCAAATGGCACCCTATGTCGTGCACTACTTTTTGGAGGAACAGAAAAATAACAGTACTGCCATAGCAACTGAACATTTGAACCCATGACTTTGTCATCATGCATATCACCTCATTTGAAAAACAGTGTTTGCATCCCAAATGACACCCAAATAGTGCACTAAATAGGGAATAGGGACTCAAATAGTGCACTAAATAGTGAATAGGGTGCGGTTTGGGATACTTGTCCTCTAATGACGTTTCCTCTAATGACGTCCTCTAATGCAATACTTGTCCTCTAATGACGTTTCTGGGCTTGTGTCTGGATCATAATGCTGCTCACATCCACAATGCAGGCAGTAAGCAGTTATACTATTAACCAACTACAAGGTCTACAAACATTATAGATCATCAGGAGACTGAAAAGATTTGGCATGGGTCCTCAGATTCTCAAACAGTTCAACAGCTGCACCATCGAGAGCTGCACCACTGGTTGCATCACCGCCTAGCATGGCAACTGCTCGGCTTCCGACCGCAAGGCACTACAGCGGGTAGTGTGTACGGCCCAGTACATCACTGGGGCCAAGTTTCCTGCCATCCAGGACCTCTACACCAGGCGGTGTCAGAGGAAGGCCCTAAAAATTGTCAAAGGCTCCAGCCACCCTAGTCATAGACTGCTCTCTGCTACCACACGGCAAGTGATAGTCTAGGTCCAAAAGGCTTCTTAACAGCTTTGACGCCCCAAGCCATAAGACTCCGGAACAGCTAGCCAAATGGCTACCCAGACTATTTGCATTGCCTCCGTCCCACTCTTTTACGCTGCTGCTACTCTCTGTTAATTATCTATGCATAGTCAGTTTAACTCTACCTACAAGTGCTGTACATATTACCTCAATTGCCTCGACTAACCAGTGCCCCCGTACATTGACTCTGTACCGGTACCCCCTTTATATAGCCTCACTATTGTTATTTTACTGATGCTCTTTAATTATTTGTTACTTTTAGTTTTGATTTTTTTACTTAACACTTATTTTTCTTAAAACTGCATTGTTGGTTAAGGGCTTGTAAGTAAGTATTTGACTGTAATGTCTACATCTGTTGTATTTGGCGCATGTGACAATTTGATTTGATTTGGTCTCTGGTAGTCTAGTACATATAGTAATTCCATAACAAATGCCTCTTTAAAAAAGCCTCTCTTTTGAAATTATCCACATTATGTTGGATGAGGGCTGGACAGATTTTTTGAGTGCTTTGCTCGTGAGAGAAATTATGTCTTTCATACCAACTCACGATTTGAACCTGTACATGAATTACTGCTATTGCTGGTTCATTAACTATAGCACTGACTGGCTGGCTCCCTTAGTCAACTGCTAGTCAGGGTTGGGGTCAATTCAGAATTGAGTTGCGAATTGGTCATTAATTCCAATTTAATTATTGAATTGGTCACACCCCACAGGAAGCAGAATTTGAATAGAATATGAATTAGGGTACAGTGCATTCGGAAAGTATTCAGACCCCCTTCCCTTTTTCAACATTTAGTTATGTTATAGCCTTATTTAGAATAAGACTGATTCCCTGACCTGTCAATGTTTTTAATTTGCTGTTTTATACTCTTGTGAATTCTATGGTTTTTACTAGATTACTTGTAGTTTTTCATGTTGTTTGTCGGTCATTTTTGTAATGGCTTGGTGCTGCCTATCTTGGCCAGGACACTCTTGAAAAGAGATTTTAAATCTCAATTAGCCCTTCCTGGTTAAATAAAGGTTATATAAATAAATAATATAATGACCAATCAAAAACAGGTTTATAGACATTTTTGCAAATGTATAAAAAACAAAACATGTAAATACATAAGTATTCAGACCCTTTGCAATGAGACTCGAAATTGAGCTCAGGTTGCATCCTGTTTCCATTGATCATCCTTGAGATGTTTCTAAAACATGAACCTACCTTGAACCCGATCTAACATCTCTGGAGAGACCTGAAAATAGCTGTACAGCGATGCTCCCCATCCAACTTGACAGAGCTTGAGAGGATCATCGGAGAAGAATGGGAGAAACTCCCCAAATACAGGTGTACCCAAGACGACTCAGGTGTACCCAAGACGACTCAGGTGTACCCAAGACGACTCAGGTGTACCCAAGACGACTCAGGTGTACCCAAGACGACTCAGGTGTACCCAAGACGACTCAGGTGTACCCAAGACGACTCAGGTGTACCCAAGACGACTCGAGGCTGTAGTTGCTGCCAAGGGTGTTTCAAAAAAGTACTGAATAAAGGGTCTGAATACTTATGTAAATAGAATATTTCAGTTTTAAAAAAAATCTAAAATCCAGTTTTTGCTTTGTCATTATGGGGTATTGTGTGTATATTGATGAGGGAAATCTAATCCTTTTTTAGAATAAGGCTGTAACGTAACAAAATGTGTAAAAAGTTATTTTCATATCATGCTATCAATACTAAGTTTAACATGTTCTTTACACATTTCATTTTTAAAACTCAATTCTCCTTCAACAAGTTTATAACAATTACAGTGATGTGGAAATATTGTAAGATCATTGTATAGGCTGTCTTCAATAATTGAAATGATTAAGTTATAAAATATTAGAAAAATACCTTTTCCAGAATACATTAGATCAACCACTCAGAACACAACGAAAGGGAATCTAACATCTCATGACAACAATAGAAACCAAATACTGCTTGACATCTTCAATTATCATCAAGCTAATATTTGAAATGGTATCTGTATTCTTTAGAGGTGACAGATGCTTCGGTCAAAATATTTGCCAAAGGAATGATACTTACAAGTTTCATGTCCAGTTTGAATTGATTTGAATTTGTTTAAATTAAATTCAAATTCCTGTCATTCAAATTCAATTCAAATTCTGCTTCCTGTGGTGTGTGGCTAATTCACATTCAAATTTCAATTCATGGGTTGAATTGAATTAAATTCAGAATTGATCCCAACCCTGATGCTAGTCACTGTGCATCTGCATTCCTTACTCTTTGGGGTTTTAATCTAGGTATCTGTAAAGCCCATTGTGACAACTACTGATGTAAATTACAACTTTATAAAATGCATTTGATTGGCCGATTGAATTTGATTGCTAGTACACCGACAGAATGCACTGTGCAAAAAGTATTGTACGTATTTATGTTGCGGCCAAGATGGCAAGCTAATTCCCAGTGTGAATTAATAAAAGAGGCTACAATCTGATGTAATCTACAATGCCACCAGCCAGGCAGCAACTGAGTAGTATTACATAAAGATCAATCATTTGCAAATTCCTCTTTTCTCAGAAATGATCCACATTATTATTATGGAGCTCGATAAAAAGGTCTGATCCACCATTATTATTATGGAGCTCGATAAAAAGGTCTGATCCACCATTATTATTATGGAGCTCAATAAAAAGGGCTGAAAAGGGAAGGACACATGGTTAATGAGTTCTTTGCTTTGCTCGCAAAATAAATACTGTCTGTCATAGAGACTCAGGATGTGAATCAATGACCTTGTCATCACTTCAAGTAATTTCCATCCTGATGCTGCACATCATCCTCTTCCTTTGGAAACACTGACAACCTACAAAACATATATAAATTACGTGATCTATAGTTCACAGAATATAGAGATGACTAGCTCGTCAAACGCTACAGTAGTAGGTTACACGAAGAGAACCCTCAGTACAAATAGCAGTCCAATACTGATATCTGAAGATGTTGTTGAGTTCTGTCTCCTTGAGATATAAAAAACAATAGACCTGGGAGAAGAGAACAACAATTGATTACACGGCTACTGAGAGGAGGTAGCTGAGGCTAGGCAATGTGCTGTGCAGTCTGATAGAGAGAAGAGAGAGAGAGAGAGAGAGAGAGAGAGAGAGAGAGATAGAGAGATAGAGTGAGAGATAGAGAGAGGGGAGAGTGAGATAGAGAGAAAAAAGAGGGAGGGAGGGAGAGTGATAGAGGGCGAGAGAGGGAGAAAGAGAGTGCGAGAGAGAGAGAGAGAACACGAGAGACAGAGAGAGAGAGATAGAGAGAGCCGGAGAGAGAGTGATGGAGAAAGAGTGACAGACAGAGCAAGAGAGCGATAGAGAGAGTGCGAGAGAGGGAGAAAATGAGAAAGAGAGAGGGGAGGAAAGAGAGCAGGAGAGAGAGGGGGGAGAGCAGAGAGAGAGAGGAGAGCAGAGCAGAGGGAGAGAGAGCAGAGAGGGAGAGCGAGCGAGAGAGATGAGAGAGAAGAGAGAGAGAGGGGGGGGAGCAGAGAGAGAGAGGAGAGAGCAGAGCAGAGCAGAGAGAGAGAGAGCAGAGAGGGAGAGCGAGAGAGATGAGAGAGAAGAGAGAGATGTCTAGTTTGCTGCAGCTCAGTGTTCTGTCTCTCTAGGGAGGATGTGCCTCCATAGTGACAGGTCCCCTAGGTGCCTCCTCCAGCCTCTGGCAAAAACAGGAGAACCAACAGCCTGCAAGGGGAAGGCTTTACTACTTGTTGCTAGCACGTATGAGCCTTTATAATGTATTATTATGAGGCTAACAATATGTAATGCCTCTCCGTGTAAAATTACTATCTGGTTGTTATTAAGTTAGGATCATTAGGAGATGACAAAACAGTATTTTTCTATTGTTTCCCCAAGTTTGTTTGTTTGTTTGTTTGTCTGTTGGTTTTGTTTTTGATCCACTACCAGAGGGATGTCACAAAGCTTCACTCGGTTTAAGGTAATTCAACAAAAATGTTTTTAGATGGGGTTATTTTCCTAAGCTACTCTTGAATATGGGTTGTCTCATCAATTATTCCCATGCCTATTTCTAGAAAATATTAACTTATTTTAGAATATTTTGGTTAGAATACATGCTCATGACAAGTCTTACAATGCATTATATCTAGTGATGAGGTCAACAAAATCTATACAGTCACATATCAGGATACTATTTTGTATCATATCGTTTTGACAATATCTCTATATTATTGTTGTGCTAGTTGTCTGTCCCTGTACCAAAACTCCTGTATTTATCCTTCATAACTAGTTGGCTGTCCCTGCACTAAAACCCCTGTATTTATCCTTCATAACTAGCTGTCTGTCCCTGCACTAAAACTCCTGTATTTATCCTTCATAACTAGTTGTCTGTCCCTGCACCAAAACTCCTGTATTTATCCTTCATAACTAGTTGTCTGTCCCTGCACTAAAACCCCTGTATTTAACCTTCATAACTAGTTGTCTGTCCCTGCACTAAAACTCCTGTATTTATCCTTCATAACTAGTTGTCTGTCCCTGAACTAAAACCCCTGTATTTATCCTTCATAACTAGTTGGCTGTCCCTGTCCCAAAACTCCTGTATTTATCCTTCATAACTAGTTGTCTGTCCCTGTCCCAAAACCCCTGTATTTATCCTTCATAACTAGTTGTCTGTCCCTGCACTAAAACTCCTGTATTTATCCTTCATAACTAGTTGTCTGTCCCTGCACTAAAACTCCTGTATTTATCCTTCATAACTAGTTGGCTGTCCCTGCACTAAAACTCCTGTATTTATCCTTCATAACTAGTTGGCTGTCCCTGCACTAAAACTCCTGTATTTATCCTTCATAACTAGTTGGCTGTCCCTGTACTAAAACCCCTGTATTTATCCTTCATAACTAGTTGGCTGTCCCTGCACTAAAACTCCTGTATTTATCCTTCATAACTAGTTGTCTGTCCCTGCACTAAAACTCCTGTATTTATCCTTCATAACTAGTTGGCTGTCCCTGCACTAAAACTCCTGTATTTATCCTTCATAACTAGTTGGCTGTCCCTGCACTAAAACTCCTGTATTTATCCTTCATAACTAGTTGGCTGTCCCTGTACTAAAACTCCTGTATTTATCCTTCATAACTAGTTGTCTGTCCCTGCACTAAAACTCCTGTATTTATCCTTCATAACTAGCTGGCTGTCCCTGCACTAAAACTCCTGTATTTATCCTTCATAACTAGTTGGCTGTCCCTGCACTAAAACTCCTGTATTTATCCTTCATAACTAGTTGTCTGTCCCTGCACTAAAACCCCTGTATTTATCCTTCATAACTAGTTGTCTGTCCCTGCACTAAAACTCCTGTATTTATCCTTCATAACTAGTTGGCTGTCCCTGTACTAAAACCCCTGTATTTATCCTTCATAACTAGTTGTCTGTCCCTGCACTAAAACTCCTGTATTTATCCTTCATAACTAGTTGGCTGTCCCTGCACCAAAACTCCTGTATTTATCCTTCATAACTAGTTGGCTGTCCCTGCACTAAAACTCCTGTATTTATCCTTCATAACTAGTTGTCTGTCCCTGCACTAAAACTCCTGTATTTATCCTTCATAACTAGTTGGCTGTCCCTGTACTAAAACCCCTGTATTTATCCTTCATAACTAGTTGGCTGTCCCTGTACTAAAACTCCTGTATTTATCCTTCATAACTAGTTGTCTGTCCCTGCACTAAAACTCCTGTATTTATCCTTCATAACTAGTTGGCTGTCCCTGCACTAAAACTCCTGTATTTATCCTTCATAACTAGTTGTCTGTCCCTGTACTAAAACTCCTGTATTTATCCTTCATAACTAGTTGTCTGTCCCTGTACTAAAACCCCTGTATTTATCCTTCATAACTAGTTGTCTGTCCCTGCACTAAAACTCCTGTATTTATCCTTCATAACTAGTTGTCTGTGCCTGTACTAAAACTCCTGTATTTATCCTTCATAACTAGTTGTCTGTCCCTGCACTAAAACTCCTGTATTTATCCTTCATAACTAGTTGGCTGTCCCTGCACTAAAACTCCTGTATTTATCCTTCATAACTAGTTGGCTGTCCCTGTACTAAAACCCCTGTATTTATCCTTCATAACTAGTTGTCTGTCCCTGCACTAAAACTCCTGTATTTATCCTTCATAACTAGCTGGCTGTCCCTGCACTAAAACTCCTGTATTTATCCTTCATAACTAGTTGGCTGTCCCTGTACTAAAACCCCTGTATTTATCCTTCATAACTAGTTGTCTGTCCCTGCACTAAAACTCCTGTATTTATCCTTCATAACTAGTTGGCTGTCCCTGCACCAAAACTCCTGTATTTATCCTTCATAACTAGTTGGCTGTCCCTGCACTAAAACTCCTGTATTTATCCTTCATAACTAGTTGTCTGTCCCTGCACTAAAACTCCTGTATTTATCCTTCATAACTAGTTGGCTGTCCCTGTACTAAAACCCCTGTATTTATCCTTCATAACTAGTTGGCTGTCCCTGTACTAAAACTCCTGTATTTATCCTTCATAACTAGTTGTCTGTCCCTGCACTAAAACTCCTGTATTTATCCTTCATAACTAGTTGGCTGTCCCTGCACTAAAACTCCTGTATTTATCCTTCATAACTAGTTGTCTGTCCCTGTACTAAAACTCCTGTATTTATCCTTCATAACTAGTTGTCTGTCCCTGTACTAAAACCCCTGTATTTATCCTTCATAACTAGTTGTCTGTCCCTGCACTAAAACACCTGTATTTATCCTTCATAACTAGTTGTCTGTCCCTGTACTAAAACTCCTGTATTTATCCTTCATAACTAGTTGTCTGTCCCTGCACTAAAACTCCTGTATTTATCCTTCATAACTAGTTGTCTGTCCCTGCACTAAAACCCCTGTATTTATCCTTCATAACTAGTTGTCTGTCCCTGTACTAAAACTCCTGTATTTATCCTTCATAACTAGCTGTCTGTCCCTGCACTAAAACCCCTGTATTTATCCTTCATAACTAGTTGGCTGTCCCTGCACTAAAACTCCTGTATTTATCCTTCATAACTAGTTGTCTGTCTCTGCACTAAAACCCCTGTATTTATCCTTCATAACTAGTTGTCTGTCCCTGCACTAAAACCCCTGTATTTATCCTTCATAACTAGTTGTCTGTCCCTGTACTAAAACCCCTGTATTTATCCTTCATAACTAGCTGTCTGTCCCTGCACCAAAACCCCTGTATTTATCCTTCATAACTAGTTGGCTGTCCCTGCACTAAAACCCCTGTATTTATCCTTCATAACTAGTTGGCTGTCCCTGCACTAAAACTCCTGTATTTATCCTTCATAACTAGTTGGCTGTCCCTGCACTAAAACTCCTGTATTTATCCTTCATAACTAGTTGGCTGTCCCTGTACTAAAACCCCTGTATTTATCCTTCATAACTAGTTGGCTGTCCCTGTACTAAAACTCCTGTATTTATCCTTCATAACTAGTTGGCTGTCCCTGTACTAAAACCCCTGTATTTATCCTTCATAACTAGTTGGCTGTCCCTGTACTAAAACCCCTGTATTTATCCTTCATAACTAGTTGGCTGTCCCTGTACTAAAACTCCTGTATTTATCCTTCATAACTAGTTGGCTGTCCCTGCACCAAAACCCCTGTATTTATCCTTCATAACTAGTTGGCTGTCCCTGCACCAAAACCCCTGTATTTATCCTTCATAACTAGTTGGCTGTCCCTGCACTAAAACTCCTGTATTTATCCTTCATAACTTGTTCTCCATCTTCTTTTTAAATAGAAAGACAATTTCTTTTCAGCACTTTTATTTCCCTGACTGATCAAAACTAGTTTTCTCACGTCTCTCTCTCGTCCCTCTGCAGCAGACATATAGTGAGCAATATGTTTGGAACATCGAATTGCAATAAAATCACAGTATCGACTCGCAAAACATATAGAATCATGAGAATCGCAATACATATCGTATTGGCACCTAAGTATTGTGATAATATCGTATCATGATAATATCGTATCGTGATAATATCAGGTCGCAATGGTAAATGAGAACTTGTTCTCAACTTGCCTCAACTTGCCTACCTGGTTAAATAAAGGTGAAATAAAATATCGTATTGTGGTAATATCGTATTGCGATAATATCAAATCGTGATAATATTGTATTGTGGCAATATCGTATCGTGATAATATCGTATTGTGATAATATTGTATCGTGATAATATCGTATTGCGGTAATACCGTATCGTGATAACATCGTGTCGTGATAATATCGTATCGTGATATAGTATCGGGGTAATATCGTACCGTGATAATATCGTACCGTGATAATATCGTATCGTGATAATATAGTACCGGGGTAATACCGTACCGTGATAATACCGTACCATGATAATATCGTATCGTGATAATATCGTATTGTGGTAATAGCGTATCGCGATAATATCGTATTGTGGTAATATCGTATCGTGATAATATCGTATTGTGGTAATATCGTATCGCGATAATATCGTATTGTGGTAATATCGTATCGTGATAATATCGTATTGTGATATTATTATACTGTGGTAATATCGTATCGTGATAATATCGTACCGTGATAATATCGTATCGTGATAATATCGTACCGTGATAATACTCTACCGCGATAATATCGTATCGTGATAATATCGTAGCGTGGTAATATTGTATCGCGATAATATCGTATCGTGATAACATCGTATCGTGATAATATCGTATCGGGATAATACCGTATCGTGATAATATCGTATCGTGATAATATCGTATTACGGTAATATCGTATCGTGATAATATCGTATTGTGGCAATATCGTATCGTGATAATATCGTATTGTGGTAATATCGTATCGTGATAACACCGTATTGTGACAATACCGTATCGTGATAATATCGTATCGTGATAATATCGTATTGTGGTAATATCGTACCGTAATAATATCGTATTGTGGTAATATCGTATCGTGATAATATCGTATTGTGATATTATCGTATTGTGGTAATATCGTATCGTGATAACATCGTATTGTGACAATACCGTATCGTGATAATATCGTATCGTGATAATATCGTATTGTGGTAATATCGTACCGTGATAATATCGTATTGTGGTAATATCGTATCGTGATAATATCGTATTGTGATAATATCGTATTGTGATAATATCGTATCGTGATAATATCGTATCCTGATAATATCGTATTGTGAGGTCCCTGGCGGTTCCCAGCCCTTATAACGGCATCATAATACATTAAACTGCCGATTTAAAGTAAAGTGTTGCCAAACAAAACAAGCTTCATTAACAGTCTCACACCACACCACACCACACCACACAGATAGCCCTACACAAAGAGATGTCAAAAACACAACACAAACCCATCGTTACAGTCCTACTGTACCTTCTACAGCAATACAATAAATAATCTTTCAACAAGGAAAAATGCATTTTCCTCATCTCAGCTATTTTCTCAGTTACTAGTGTGACATTCTCATAAAATACATTCATAGCCTGGTTGAGGAAGGGGAAAAAAACTAATTTCAGCTGGTTAATAAATTCAGCTTTGAACCATACAGGCCTTCAGGCCTTTTCTTGAGGTGGTTCTGAGAAAATGTTAAATATATGAACCGAGCTATAGTCGAAGTTAGAACAAGGTCAATGATAGCATTTAGCAGACACTCTTACAGGAGCAATTAGGGTTAAGTGCCTTGGCTCAAGGGCTCATGGAGAGATTTTTCGCCTAGCCGGCTAAGGGACTTGAACCAACGATCTTTCGGTTACTGGGCCAACAGCACTTAACTGCTAGGCTACGTGTCGCAAACAGAGCTAGAATAAGGCATATGGGTTTGTGTTCTGAGAAAATGCTAGGTATTTAAACTCTCTGTTCAAATAGAGAGAGAATAAGGCATATGGGTTTGTGTTCTGAGAAAATGCTAGGTATTTAAACTCTCTGTTCAAACAGAGAGAGAATAAGGCATATGGGTTTGTGTTTGCAGTATAACAAGAGGGTTAGAGATACGGTCATAAAATGATGTCAAGGTAAAGCTGAGGGGTTTATACGGTAATGTTTGAGAAAGAGAACGCGCGTTACTATTTATAACTGTATTTTTTTCCCCCCCACCAGTTTTGTCTACAAAAGATAACAACATTAGGAAATTAAAATTCATGTATGTGGCTCTTTTTAAGCATGTTCCAGTAGAAAAATACAGCTATAAATACCAACCTGCTTGCTCTTGAAAAACACCCCCCCCCCCCAGTTTGACCTTGACCTCTTTTGAAGACCTTAACCGGTTATCCTTCTTCTTCTTTATTTTACCTTTTGGGGGCGTGTCAGGGGCTGGGACTGCTAGGGTGGGAGAGAGGGTAGTGGGTGGTGGGGGTAGGTTAGGACTTTCTTTTGGGGTTGAGTTAGGTTGCGTTGTGTCTGCAAAAATGTCAAAAGAAATGTATCACATCAAAAAAGGGGCATAAAGAACAACAGACAGTAAAGACCAGTGTTACTACACAACATGGGTGTAAGAACAACTCAAACAACAGAAAACACAACAGTTTAGAGAAAGTCGTGAGTTGGGACCAGAGAATCCAGTGATTATAGGTCATAAACCAATCACATCCCTCCTTTAGGATTGCGCAGTCAGCAAATCAGTGATTTCCATAGTGAGCTCTCTGATACTTACCCATTGAATAACATAGACATTGACATTATAGGTCATAAACCAATCACATCCCTCCTTTAGGATTGCACAGTCAGCAAATAACCAGCAGAAGGAGATCCCTTTTAATCCATTTTCCCCATTCACTGTGTTGGTGGTGCTCAAATAATTGATGATTACTTACATAATTAGCAGAGAGCCCACTCTGTACATTTGATGTACTTGATGTACAGTATATAGGTTAAATAATATGTGTTAAAATGTACAAAATCAAAAAAGGGTACTTTTGAGATATTCCTATTTTCTCATTTGAATAAATTAATGTGAAGATGTGTATTTCAGAATCAATACATATTCCATATGTTAGAGCACACGAAAAGGAGTATAATGACACTAAGATGTTGTCTGTATAATGACACTAAGATGTTGTCTGTATAATGACACCAAGATGTTGTCTGTATAATGACACTAAGATGTTGTCTGTATAATGACACCAAGATGTTGTCTGTATCATGTTGTCTGTATAATGACACTAAGATGTTGTCTGTATCATGTTGTCTGTATAATGACACTAAGATGGTGTCTGTATAATGACACCAAGATGTTGTCTGTATAATGACACTAAGATGTTGTCTGTATAATGACACCAAGATGTTGTCTGTATAATGACACTAAGATGTTGTCTGTATAATGACACCAAGATGTTGTCTGTATAAGGACACCAAGATGTTGTCTGTATAATGACACTAAGATGTTGTCTGTATCATGTTGTCTGTATAATGACACTAAGATGTTGTCTGTATAATGACACTAAGATGTTGTCTGTATCATGTTGTCTGTATAATGACACTAAGATGGTGTCTGTATAATGACACTAAGATGGTGTCTGTATAATGACACCAAGATGTTGTCTGTATAAGGACACCAAGATGTTGTCTGTATAAGGACACCAAGATGTTGTCTGTATAATGACACTAAGATGTTGTCTGTATAATGACACTAAGATGTTGTCTGTATCATGTTGTCTGTATAATGACACCAAGATGTTGTCTGTATAAGGACACCAAGATGTTGTCTGTATAAGGACACCAAGATGGTGTCTGTATAATGACACTAAGATGGTGTCTGTATAATGACACTAAGATGTTGTCTGTATAATGACACTAAGATGTTGTCTGTATAATGACACCAAGATGTTGTCTGTATAATGACACCAAGATGTTGTCTGTATAATGACACCAAGATGTTGTCTGTATAATGACACCAAGATGTTGTCTGTATAATGACACTAAGATGTTGTCTGTATAATGACACTAAGCTGTTGTCTGTATAATGACACCAAGATGTTGTCTGTATAATGACACCAAGATGTTGTCTGTATAATGACACCAAGATGTTGTCTGTATAATGACACTAAGATGTTGTCTGTATAATGACACTAAGATGTTGTCTGTATAATGACACTAAGCTGTTGTCTGTATAATGACACCAAGCTGTTGTCTGTATAATGACACCAAGATGTTGTCTGTATAATGACACCAAGATGTTGTCTGTATAATGACACCAAGATGTTGTCTGTATAATGACACTAAGATGTTGTCTGTATCATGTTGTCTGTATAATGACACTAAGATGTTGTCTGTATAATGACACTAAGATGGTGTCTGTATAATGACACTAAGATGTTGTCTGTATCATGTTGTCTGTATAATGACACTAAGATGTTGTCTGTATCATGTTGTCTGTATAATGACACTAAGATGTTGTCTGTATAATGACACTAAGATGGTGTCTGTATAATGACACTAAGATGTTGTCTGTATAATGACACTAAGATGTTGTCTGTATAATGACACTAAGATGGTGTCTGTATAATGACACCAAGATGTTGTCTGTATAATGACACTAAGATGTTGTCTGTATAATGACACTAAGATGTTGTCTGTATAATGACACTAAGATGTTGTCTGTATAATGACACTAAGATGTTGTCTGTATCATGTTGTCTGTATAATGACACTAAGATGTTGTCTGTATCATGTTGTCTGTATAATGACACTAAGATGTTGTCTGTATCATGTTGTCTGTATAATGACACTAAGATGTTGTCTGTATAATGACACTAAGATGTTGTCTGTATAATGACACTAAGATGTTGTCTGTATAATGACACCAATATGTTGTCTGTATAATGACACTAAGATGTTGTCTGTATAATGACATCAAGATGTTGCCTGTATAATGACATTCAAAATGTTGTCTGTATCATGTTGTCTGTATAATGACATCCAAGATGTTGTCTGTATCATGTTGTCTGTATAATGACACCAAGATGTCTGTATAATGACACTAAGATGTTGTCTGTATAATGACACCCAAGATGTTGTCTGTATAATGACACTAAGATGTTGTCTGTATAATGACATCAAGATGTTGTCTGTATAATGACACCAATATGTTGTCTGTATCATGGTGTCTGTATAATGACACCAATATGTTGTCTGTATCATGTTGTCTGTATAATGACAATAAGACTCCGGGATGCTGGCCTTCTAGGCCGAGTTGCAAAGAAAAAGACATATCTCAGACTGGCCAATAAAAAGAACAGATTAAGATGGGCAAAAGAACACAGAAACTGGACAGAGGAACTCTGCCTAGAAGGCCAACATCCCGGAGTCACCTCTTCACTGTTGACGTTGAGACTGGTGTTTTGCGGGTACTATTTGATGAAGCTGCCAGTTGAGGACTTGTGAGGCGTCTGTTTCTAAAACTAGACACTCTAATGTACTTGTCCTCTTGCTCAGTTGTGCACCGGGGCCTCCCACTCCTCGTTTTATTCAGGTTCGAGCCAGTTTGTGCTGTTCTGTGAAGGGAGTAGTACACAGAGTTGTACGAGATCTTCAGTTTCTTGGCAATTTCTCGCATGGAATAGCCTTCATTTCTCAGAACAAGAATAGACTGACGAGTTTCAGAAGTTTGGTCTTTGTTTCTGGGCATTTTTAGCCTGTAATCGAACCCACAAATGCTGATGCTCCAGATACTCAACTAGTCTCAAGGTCTGTTTTATTGCTTCTTTAATCAGGACAACAGTTTTCAGCTGTGCTAACATGATTGCAAAAGGGTTTTCTAATGATCAATTAGCATTTTAAAATGATAAACTTGGATTAGCTAACACAACGTGCCATTGGAACACAGGAGTGATGGTTGCTGATAATGGGCCTCTGTACGCCTATGTAGATATTCCATAAAAAATCTGCCATTTCCAGCTACAATAGTCATTTACAACATTAACATGTTATTTTAATGGACAAAAAAATGTGCTTTTCTTTCAAAAACAAGGACATTTCTAAGTGACCCCAAACTTTTGAACGGTAGTGTACATTTATTGAGGAGTGCACGCAAAGTGGCTGGTAAGGTTTGCATGTCACAGGAGGCGTGTCTACACTGTAGGTCTACAAGGAGCTTAATAAAAACAGTCAATTTCATCAACATAAAAATGTAAAAATCATATCAAACATCCTTCCTCCTATTGAAGTTTCTATGTGAGAATTTCCAGAACAATCTGAGACCCCCCCCCCCCCGCTGGAGTGGAATCACCCAATACCTTACTGGCATTGAGGCCAAGTGGAACACTTGCACACACACACACAGTACACACACAGTACACACACACACAGTACACACACACACACACACAGTACACACACACACACAGTACACACACACACACACACACACAGTACACACACACACACACACAGTACACACACACACACACAGTACATACATACACACACACACACAGTACACACACAACGCACATACACACACCGTGTTGAGAGTCATTGTTAAAAGAATTGCCACAACACATGAATTGCCACAACACAGTCTGGTTGAACAAGATGGAAAGCTTTGCTCACTAAGTGAAGTAAAACAACAGCAACGTTTTTTCCCATCTAGTTTAACCAGGGTACCAACACAGGGTCTCCTCTGTCCTCACCTCCTTCCTTCCCTAAGGCCTTTTCTTCCTGTGGTTTTGAGAAGGAGGTGAGGAGAAAGGAAAAAGATGATTGGAGATAGAGCCAGACAGACTCAAGTGAAAGTCTGACTCAAATGTGTGGGAGGTGAGTGTGTGTGTACGTCAGCAAATTAAAAGAGAAAAAGATAATCGAAGACTGTTGATCAAGACCCCAGCATTAATCCTGAACCTAAACTGCAGATGGCATAGAAAGATAGAACAGGAGGAGTTCTACTTAATTCTGTAACATTTTACCTTTATAATTCATCTTAGTAATCACATCATGAATAATGACAAAATGGCAAACATAATGAAAGAAGGAAAGGAAGAAAAATGGGAGGACAAGATGAACAGAGCAGAGCTGTACCTGTAACTAAGGAGGGATGACGAGGAGAACAGAATGGAGCTGTACCTGTAACTAAGGAGGGATTACGAGGAGAACAGAGCAGAGCTGTACCTGTAACTAAGGAGGGATGACGAGGAGAACAGAGCAGAGCTGTACCTGTAACTAAGGAGGGATGACGAGGAGAACAGAGCAGAGCTGTACCTGTAACTAAGGAGGGATGACGAGGAGAACAGAGCAGAGCTGTACCTGTAACTAAGGAGGGATGACGAGGAGAACAGAGCAGAGCTGTACCTGTAACTAAGGAGGGATGACGAGGAGAACAGAGCAGAGCTGTACCTGTAACTAAGGAGGGATGACGAGGAGAACAGAGCAGAGCTGTACCTGTAACTAAGGAGGGATGACGAGGAGAACAGAGCAGAGCTGTACCTGTAACTAAGGAGGGATGACGAGGAGAACAGAGCAGAGCTGTACCTGTAACTAAGGAGGGATGACGAGGAGAACAGAGCAGAGCTGTACCTGTAACTAAGGAGGGATGACGAGGAGAACAGAGCAGAGCTGTACCTGTAACTAAGGAGGGATGACGAGGAGAACAGAACAGAGCTGTACCTGTAACTAAGGAGGGATGACGAGGAGAACAGAACAGAGCTGTACCTGTAACTAAGGAGGGATGACGAGGAAAACAGAACAGAGCTGTACCTGTAACTAAGGAGGGATGACGAGGAGAACAGAGCAGAGCTGTACCTGTAACTAAGGAGGGATGACGAGGAGAACAGAACAGAGCTGTACCTGTAACTAAGGAGGGATGACGAGGAGAACAGAGCAGAGCTGTACCTGTAACTAACGAGGGATGACGAGGAGAACAGAGCAGAGATGTACCTGTAACTAAGGAGGGATGACGAGGAGAACAGAATGGAGCTGTACCTGTAACTAAGGAGGGATGACGAGGAGAACAGAGCAGAGCTGTACCTGTAACTAAGGAGGGATGACGAGGAGAACAGAGCAGAGCTGTACATGTAACTTAGGAGGGATGACGAGGAGAACAGAGCAGAGCTGTACCTGTAACTAAGGAGGGATGACGAGGAGAACAGAGCAGAGCTGTACCTGTAACTAAGGAGGGATGACGAGGAGAACAGAGCAGAGCTGTACCTGTAACTAAGGAGGGATGACGAGGAGAACAGAGCAGAGATGTACATGTAAGTAAGGAGGGATGACGAGGAGAACAGAACAGAGCTGTACCTGTAACTAAGGAGGGATGACGAGGAGAACAGAGCAGAGCTGTACCTGTAACTAAGGAGGGATGACGAGGAGAACAGAGCAGAGCTGTACATGTAACTTAGGAGGGATGACGAGGAGAACAGAGCAGAGCTGTACCTGTAACTAAGGAGGGATGACGAGGAGAACAGAGCAGAGCTGTACCTGTAACTAAGGAGGGATGACGAGGAGAACAGAGCAGAGCTGTACCTGTAACTAAGGAGGGATGACGAGGAGAACAGAGCAGAGCTGTACCTGTAACTAAGGAGGGATGACGAAGAGAACAGAGCAGAGCTGTACCTGTAACTAAGGAGGGATGACGAGGAGAACAGAGCAGAGCTGTACCTGTAACTAAGGAGGGATGACGAGGAGAACAGAACAAAGCTGTACCTGTAACTAAGGAGGGATGACGAGGAGAACAGAACAGAGCTGTACCTGTAACTAAGGAGGGATGACGAGGAGAACAGAGCAGAGCTGTACCTATAACTAAGGAGGGATGACGAGGAGAACAGAGCAGAACTGTACCTGTAACTAAGGAGGGATGACGAGGAGAACAGAACAAAGCTGTACCTGTAACTAAGGAGGGATGACGAGGAGAACAGAACAGAGCTGTACCTGTAACTAAGGAGGGATGACGAGGAGAACAGAGCAGAGCTGTACCTATAACTAAGGAGGGATGACGAGGAGAACAGAGCAGAACTGTACCTGTAACTAAGGAGGGATGACGAGGAGAACAGAGCAGAGCTGTACCTGTAACTAAGGAGGGATGACGAGGAGAACAGAACAGAGCTGTACCTGTAACTAAGGAGGGATGACGAAGAGAACAGAGCAGAGCTGTACCTGTAACTAAGGAGGGATGACGAGGAGAACAGAGCAGAGCTGTACCAGTAACTAAGGAGGGATGACAAGGAGAACAGAGCAGAGCTGTACCTGTAACTAAGGAGGGATGATGAGGAGAACAGAGCAGAGCTGTACCTGTAACTAAGGAGGGATGATGAGGAGAACAGAGTAGAGCTGTACCTGTAACTAAGGAGGGATGACGAGGAGAACAGAGCAGAGATGTACCTGAGGTGCGTTTAGCCTGCCTCTAGACAGACAGGTGCGTTCGGCCTGTCTCTAGACAGACAGCTGTGTTTAGCCTGCCTCTAGACAGACAGGTGTGTTTAGCCTGCCTCTAGACAGACAGGTGTGTTTGGCCTCTCTCTAGACAGACAGGTGTGTTTGGCCTGCCTCTAGACAGACAGGTGCGTTTAGCCTGCCTCTAGACAGACAGGTGCGTTTAGCCTGCCTCTAGACAGACAGGTGTGTTTAGCCTGCCTCTAGACTGTCAGGTGTGTTTAGCCTGCCTCTAGACTGTCAGGTGTGTTTAGCCTGCCTCTAGACAGACAGGTGTGTTTGGCCTGGCTCTAGACTGTCAGGTGTGTTTAGCCTGCCTCTAGACAGACAGGTGTGTTTGGCCTGGCTCTAGACAAACAGGTGTGTTTAGCCTGCCTCTAGACTGTCAGGTGTGTTTGGCCTGTCTCTAGACAGACAGGTGTGTTTGGCCTGCCTCTAGACAGACAGGTGTGTTTAGCCTGCCTCTAGACAGACAGGTACGTTTAGCCTGCCTCTAGACAGACAGGTGTGTTTAGCCTGCCTCTAGACAGACAGGTACGTTTAGCCTGCCTCTAGACAGACAGGTGTGTTTAGCCTGCCTCTAGACAGACAGGTGTGTTTAGCCTGCCTCTAGACAGACAGGTGTGTTTAGCCTGCCTCTAGACAGACAGGTACGTTTAGCCTGCCTCTAGACAGACAGGTGTGTTTGGCCTGGCTCTAGACAGACAGGTGTGTTTAGCCTGCCTCTAGACTGTCAGGTGTGTTTGGCCTGTCTCTAGACAGACAGGTGTGTTTGGCCTGTCTCTAGACAGACAGGTGTGTTTGGCCTGCCTCTACACAGACTGGTGTGTTTGGCCAGCCTCTAGACAGACAGGTGTGTTTAGCCTGCCTCTAGACAGACAGGTGTAAGGACAGCAGGTAGGCTAGCTAACACACTGATACTTTAAAAATATATATATTTTATGTAACCTTTATTTAAACTAGGCAAGTCAGTTAAGACCAAATTTGTATTTACAATGACGGCCTACACCGGCCAAGCCCGGACAACACTGGGCCAATTGTGCACCGCCCTATGGTTCCTCCCAATCACGGCCGGTTGTAATACAGCCTGGAATGGAACCAGGGTCTGTAGTGACGCCTCTAGCAGGGAGATGCAGCACCTCAGACCACTGCACAACTCCGGAGGCATTCAGGGAAAGATATGGCTTCAACAGTAACTGATACACAGTAACAGGATCTTGTCTTGTGAGAACAACACGTCTCTGTGTCACATACAAATAAAGTTCCATTGAATCTGAACAATGGGATTATGAGCCAGCTTGCTGAATCATTCAATAATTAGCAGGTATGATAAAATAGGTCCACTGTGGAAGCTTCCACATCACTAGATTCCAGTAGGCTAAAGTGGTCCACTCTAAACGTATCAACAGAATATAATTGAATTAAATAGAACAGCTCCTATCCCAGTAGGCTATAGTGGTCCCTTCTAAAAGTATAAACAGAACGGAATAGAACAGAATAGAATAGAAGCTGCCATCCCACTAGGCTGTAGTGTTCCATTCTAAATGTATCAACAGAACAGAATAGAAGCTTCCATCCCACTAGGCTGTAGTGTTCCATTCTAAATGTATCAACAGAACAGAATAGAAGCTGCCATCCCACTAGGCTGTAGTGTTCCATTCTAAATGTATCAACAGAACAGAATAGAAGCTTCCATCCCACTAGGCTGTGGTGTTCCATTCTAAATGTATCAACGGAACAGAATAGAAGCTTCCATCCCACTAGGCTGTAGTGTTCCATTCTAAACCTTTTATCTAAAGACTTAGGAGAGGTGAAATACATCTCAACGCAGCTCTATAGGGACTGGATGCAGTGGGTGGGCTATTTCAGAGTAAAGTACGACTCCATTGAGAATTAAATCAATTCCATTCCACAGTGCCTTGTTGTGCGTCTCTCTCTCTCTCTCTGTGAAGAGTTAACCAATCCACTCTTCTTTTCAAGGATAGGGGGCGACATTAATAAAGCCATAGTGGGGTGGGGGCACCTGTCCCAGTGCTGTCCTGCTGCATCTCTATAAATAGACACATGCAGCAAAATGGACTGGTGGAGCTACTCTGACTGGAAAAAGTCAAGGGGTCTGAATACTTGCCGAATGCACGGTAGTTTCAGCAAAGAGGAAGAGGTGAAGCGAGAGGTCTCACTCTCGCCAAAATCTGTCCAGTGTAAAACCAGTACGTTTCTATGGGAATAATAAGCAGACCTAAGCTTTTCACCTGCCTTCCTGCCTTTGGAATGCAGATCTTTAGGGTGAAGAGATGAATATCTCATCATTATATACAGATCTCTGGTTTCAGCCTCTAGTGAATTGGAAAGGAATGTTGTTGGGCGGCACAGTGCACTGTTAGGATGCTGGATTACACTAAAAGTAAATTGATGTTTCGCCAAAATTATCTAAATCATTCCTGCCAACAACAAAAAATGTATTGTAAATACTTCACGAGAGAGCATGACTTAATGAGGATCATTAGCTTCTTTAACAAACAAACAAACAAAATTGCTGTGGATTGTTTCAAATCAAAGTGTGTTTGGGAAGCCGGCAATTTGGGCAGTGAGCGTGGGAACACGTCTAGCAGATTGAGTTGCGGCTGTCGGAGAAAAGCGTCAAAAATATGTGTGAAGATAAATGTGTTTTAAGAATATTTTAAAATGTAGCTTCAAGAACGGGGGTATGGTGTGTCTCCAGAATGCATAAATATGTAGGAAAGTGCCCATTTTGTCAACATCTTTTTTCCGTTTAACTTTTAACTCCCCACTTACACCACTTGTTTTTTCATCGCCTCACACAAGTCAACAAAGTCTGTTTTTTTGTTTGTTGTAAAACTCCATTGTGAATGATAATTCCTCAGTATTTATTTATCTTTCCAACAGTCTTCTATGGGAATTATAGGTATACTGCTTCATTGGCCTGTAGGCTATCTCTGAGTTCTATGGAATTATAGGTCTACTGCTTCATTGGCCTATAGGCTATCTCTGAATTCTATGGGAATTATAGGTCTACTGCTTCATTGGCCTATAGGCTATCTCTGAGTTCTATGGGAATTATAGGTCTACTGCTTCATTGGCCTATAGGCTATCTCTGATTTCTATGGGAATTATAGGTCTCCTGCTTCATTGGCCTGTAGGCTATCTCTGAGTTCTATGGAATTATAGGTCTACTGCTTCATTGGCCTATAGGCTATCTCTCAATTCTATGGGAATTATAAGTCTCCTGCCTCATTGGCCTATAGGCTATCTCTGAGTTCTATGGGAATTATAGGTCTCCTGCCTCATTGGCCTATAGGCTATCTCTGAGTTCTATGGGAATTATAGGTCTCCTGCTTCATTGGCCTATAGTCTATCTCTGAGTTCTATGGGAATTATAGGTCTCCTGCTTCATTGGCCTATAGTCTATCTCTGAGTTCTATGGGAATTATAGGTCTACTGCTTCATTGGCCTATAGTCTATCTCTGAGTTCTATGCTCTCGTGTCTTTAGCCGCCAATGGATCACAGAGTATCAATCTGTCTGTATGACAGAGGCTACTACTCTCACCGTAGTTCATTTTAAATTGTAACATTTTTATAATTTTACTTCAGATTCTAAGTATTAACCACACGACAATGATTTTGAGAAACCCAAAAACGTAATGATTGAAATGGAACTGTTCCACGAAGATGTACATATAAAAATAATCTTAACTGGCACAAGGATAGGTAGAAATGGTAGGATAAACTGTAAGCTTCCCTAAACAAACAACAAAAGGTGAACGCGCAAGTGTGTGCACATATAGGAGTTCCAGTGAAACAACAGGGCCCATCCAACTGATCTGTTCCGGCGCCGAGTCTGGCCTACTCAAATACCTGGCTCAAACAGAGGGATGATATGTTAGCTAGCTGGCTAACCCCCCATGATGGGTATTGGGAACAGTATCATGTAGTAGACCAAACCTATCCATGTTACATCGAACTGGGTGAATGGAATGTGAATAGCAGTCATCCAATATGCTGTAATAGAAACAAGGCCATGCTCATTAAAAAATGATTGTCCTCCCTCATCTTAAACAGCACCAACCGCCACTAGTGATGTACCATGACCTGACCAGTCGCAGCTGAATGTACTATTAATGTAGCCTACTTGTTATTTGAAATGACAAGGAGGAAGAACGTTTTGGGCTGGTAGGACATAGACTATGGATGGTCGATGATATCACAGCTTACTTTACTGTGCATGATGATTTCTGAATCCTGCCCCTCTCCTTTAACCTTCTGTACATATTTGTCCTTGTTATAAACCAACCAACGGCCCCTCCGATCACGTTCAAGTCCCCTTCACATTCTAATGACGATTTAACGGTCATAAAGATTTAACGTACAAACTACAAAATGTATTTTGTGGACACAGATTAACTAGTCTAAATGTTTATCTGGATGTTTAATTTTAAAGTAGTAGTGTTTATATTAACAACAGAAACCATCAAATATATGGTTTATTGACCGTTTATAACAAATGGCTCGCATGGGAGATATTATTCCGTTCTAATTTCATTACATTTAAAGCCTTTATTCTGTCATTCTATTCACTGCATTGACTGGGTATGAACATAAATCATTAAATAAAAGATATAAGAGGGGGTTCTATTTTCTACTATGCACTGAAAATCATGTGGATAATATAAGTCAATATTCACTGCAATGATTTGACGCACAAAATTACAATCCTGAGCAACGATATGATTTTAAAGCTTAATCATTGTGTCTCCAGTCAAAAACCCGCATGAAGCCATGATGTCCCGGTATTTCTATCAATCCGCAGGCAGGCAGGCGTGCACTTCACATTCTTACCGTTCTGTGAGGAGACCAACTGAAGCATCAGCACTCCAATGAACGCCGAGACCGACATAATTTCTGCTCTTCTTTTTCCAGCTAGCATCGACTCGGGTGGACGATTGTAGATGCCGGTAGCGGGGAAATTGGGTGTGGTGGGGTGGTCTGAATGATTGTGTGAGTGGACCGGGTTACCGGGTAGATACGGAGCTGATGGAAGAGCGGCCCCGTCTAATTCTCCAATCAGGTCACGCAAAAACAGCGGCGCGCTCGCTCACCAGAAGGGTGCTGACGCCACCTGTGCAGTGCCTGGTGCGCAGTGATAAAATGGTCAGTGTCTAACCTTAACCCCTGCTCTTACCCTAGCCTTAACAATAACCCTTACCATTTTACATTTCACCTGCAATAGGGGGGTAGAGAGATCCCAGGTGGAACAATTTAATCATGGTTTGTGCTTAAGCAACTACATTTCTCACCCACCATGGCAAATCCGGCGAGATCACATATTGTAGGCTGCCCACATACAATTCATACATAAATATTAGCCGTCTACAAGGTGCCAAATTACCTGCCGTAGGAAGGAAGGAAGGATGGAGAGAAGGCAAGAAGGATAGAGAAGGTGAGGAAGGAAAGAAGGAAGGAAGGAAGGCAGGCAGGCAGGCAGGCAGGCAGGAAGGAAGGAAAAAAAGGAAGGAAAAAAGGAAGGAAGGAAGGAAGGAAGGAAGGAAAACTCATGAATATCCATGAGTCTTGACATAGAACCCGTCGGGTGATTGGTTGAGCCTTCTTGAGTGCATGAAGTCACTCTGAGCCCTTACCAAAACATACAACATGGCGGACAATTTCTCTCGCCTTGGATCTGAAACCAGTAGTAACCACCAACTTCAATCAGTTATTATTAGTAACAATTGAAATACGAATCTGACAATCCCGCCGAGGAGGGCATGCTACGGTGTTTGATTCATATCAGGCATTTTCTTATGAAACTCGACTAGCTCGACATGCCAGGGGACATACTGTAGGCTTCCGGAGCCAGCGGGTTAGCTAGTTATTATTCCACCATGGGCAACAACAACTAGTTACCAGTTCGTTTTCAGCTAAATATGTTCCAACTCATAGTTAGTTTATCCAGTGACCACCGCATTTAGAAGAATAGCAACTGACGCAACTCTAGCAAGCTGGCTGGCTAGCATGCTAACTCACACTGGCCATGCAGTAGTCAATACTGTTTGTGGAAAGGTGAAGGGGAAAAAAATTTGTTTGCCCCCTTTTTTGAATGATCGGACAGTGAAACTAAAATAGATTGTTAGCTAGCTGGTGATGGTTTCATTTATTTCCCAATTAATTTGGTGATCAAGCTGAAGCTGTGTTTCACAGCTCGGTCGGTGCTAAACTGCTCATGTTTTCCCGGCAGGTTTGCCAGTTCAAAAATGTCTAGACTAACCACTCAAAACCCACCCACAAGGCCTGAAAACTGTCCCAATATGGGGGGGTTTCACAGCAAGAGGGAGTTGCCACATTTATCCAATAAACCCCATTTTCATATCATTACCGAGATAATTAAGAAGGAATATATACGTAACTAACGACGTAATGATCAAAATTCGTTTTTCCTTCAAAATAATAATTATTGCGAGCTAGCGTGACTTAATAAACTAATTTGAATAAACTACACTCGCCAGGTAATTTTCCATTAATGGATGTTGATTTAACTCGTTTGACTGCTATGATTAAACAATGAGCCCGAGGAGGTGTGGTAAATGGCCAATATACCTTGGCAAAGGGCTGTTCTTAGAGTGCCTGGACACAGCCCTTTTGTATATTGGCCATATATCACAAACCCCCGTGGTGACTTATTGCTATTATAAACGGGTTACCAACGTAATTAGAGCAGTAAAAATGTTTTGTCATACCCGTGGTATACGGCTGTTAGCCAATCAGCATTCAGTGCTCGAACCACCCAGTTTATACTTGTAAATAAATCCCTTTTTGGCGTGTGCATAACTAAATGCGACTGGAGAATTTGAGTGATGAAAGTTGGACAGAGGATTCGAAATCAGCGCAAGAAACACTTGGATGAACTTTTTAAAAATAAGGCAATTGTGCCTTATTATGTTCCATATGTTAAGACTACAACCCGTTATAAATTGCCTATTTGAACGATTGACTTGTCAAGATGACCCCACCACAGTCTGAAACGGACACACAGACACCTGGCTAAGCCCTGACCTCAAGTTTGCAGTCAGGCTTTACTGGGACTTTTAATCCAATTTCACTGTCAACTCAGCCGTCCAACAGCATTAGTACATGGTGGCATTCATTCTGAAAATGATTGATCTTATCTTGTGTCTGAACGACCAAAACATTTCTCTCTCCTAGGCTAAATGATAAACACTAGGCCTACTGTAAACCCTTCATGTTAACTTTACATGACACCTTCCATTGCTTTTTGACCATCCCTGAAAGAATTAGGCCTACATTTAATTGCAAGATCATACAAAGGTAAAGTTGAAAGGCAATGACAGAAAACTTTCAACACAAATGTGGTTCATATGTATACAGTACAAGCATGAATCGATTCATTGCTACCCCATATTTCAGGTAAACCAGCAAAAAGAAAGAACCAATTTGTGGTCTGAATGTTGTCCGAGCGTTCCTAGAACAGTGCAGTTCTGCTGCCACCTAATGTACAGATACTGTAGATCAGTGGTGGGGGAAAAAAAGTCTCAAGTATTAAACTTGAGTAAAAATTTAAAAGCCAGGAGCACACTCCAACACTCAGACATTCATTTACAAACAAAGCATTTGTGTTTAGTGAGTCCGCCAGATAAGAGGGACTAGGGATGACCAGAGATGCTCTCTTGACAAAGTGCGTGACCATTGGACCATTTTCCTGTCAAATTGTAACGAGTACTTTTGGGTGTCAGGGAAAATGTATGGAGTAAAATATACGTTCCTTTCTTTGGGAATGTAGTGAATTAAAAGTAAAAGTTGTAAATAGTAAAGTAGAGATACCCAAAAAAACTACTTAAATAGTACTTTAAAGTATTTTTACTTAAATACTTTACACCGCTGCTGTAGATGACCCCGACAAAGATTTTAATTTTATTTAACTAGGCAAGTCAGTTAACAAATTCTTATTTACAATAACGGCCTACCGGGGAACAGTGTGTTAACTGCCTTGTTCAGGGGCAGAACAACATAATTTAAACCTTGTCAGCTCAGGGATTCAATCCAGCAACCTTTTGCTTACTGGCCCAACGCTCTAACCACTACGCTACCTGCCGCCCTGCTGACAGTGTATGATAAATTATACTTCTGAACAAAATAGACTCTCCAATCAATGATACAAATCATGGATGCTATATTAGACAATCAGTGATAAACACAACACAACGAAGAGTAGAAAGAGTAGCTGCTGCCTTGGTATGTTATGGTCTGCCTTGGCAGCAGCTAATGGGGATCCATAATATATACAATACTACTGTATATACTTGTCCAGATATAGTTTTTTTTATGGATCTAATAAAAACTTATTTTAATGTTATGGTAATTACTAATGTATACACATTGTATTAAATATCTAACATTTCGATATGGCTGTGGTCTACTATAGAGTTTCCTTTAAATGACATTTGTCTTCTTTTTTTAAATTTAAAGGATCTTTTCAGATAGCGTTCCTTGAATAACGTTTTAGATCAATAAGATACACATCATATCTTATGGGACTTTACTGTTGCGAGTAAAAGTACACACCCTTTGCACAGTCCTTAAAATTACATCTCAAATACTTTAGTTTCTTCCCCCTACCGATCTACACAACTCACTACACACAACCCACTACATAACTTACTATACAACCCACTACACACAACTCACTACACAACCCACTACATAACCTACTACACAACCCACGACACAACCTACTACATAACCCACGACACAACCTACTACACAACTCACTACACAACCCACTACATAACCTACTACACAACCCACGACACAACCTACTACACAACCCACGACACAACCTACTATAAAACCCACTACACAACCTACTATAAAACCCACTACACAACCATTTACATTTACATTTAAGTCATTTAGCAGACGCTCTTATCCAGAGCGACTTACTACACAACCTACTATAAAACCCACTACACAACCTACTACATAACCCACTACACAACCCACGACACAACCTACTATAAAACTCACTACACAACCCACTACACACAACCTACTATAAAACCCACTACATAACCTACTACATAAGCCACTACACAGCCCACTACATAACCTACTACATAACCCACTACATAACCTACTACACAACCCACGACACAACCTACTATAAAACCCACTACACAACCCACTACACACAACCCACTACACAACCTACTATAAAACCCACTACATAACCTACTACATAACCCACTACATAACCTACTACACAACCCACTACGTAACCCACTACATAACCTACTACACAACCCACTACATAACCTACTACACAACCCACTACATAACCTACTATAAAACCCACTACATAACCTACTATAAAACCCACTCCATAACCTACTACATAACCTACTACATAATGTACTATACTACACACAACCCACTACATAACCTATTACACGACCCACTACACAACCTACTACAAAACCCACTACATAACTTACTATACAACCCACTACACAACCTACTATAAAACCCACTACATAACCTACTATAAAACCCACTACACAACCTACTATACAACCCACTACACAACCTACTACATAACTTACTATACAACCCACTACATAACCCACTACACAGCCCACTACATAACCTACTACACAACCCACTACATAACCTACTATAAAACCCACTACACAACCTACTATACAACCCACTACACAACCTACTACATAACTTACTATACAACCCACTACACAGCCCACTACATAACCTACTACATAACCTACTACATAACCCACTACATAACCTACTACATAACCTACTACATAACCTACTACATAACCCACTACACAACCTACTACATAACTTACTATACAACCCACTACACAGCCCACTACATAACCTACTATAAAACCCACTACATAACCTACTACACAACCCACGACACAACCTACTATAAACCCAACTACACAACCCACTACATAACCTACTATAAAACCCACTACATAACCTACTACATAAGCCACTACACAGCCCACTACATAACCTACTACATAACCTACTACACAACCCACGACACAACCTACTACACAACCTACTATAAAACCCACTACATAACCTACTGCACAACCCACTACACAACCCACTACATAACTTACTATACAACCCACTACACAACCTACTACACAACCTACTATACAACCCACTACACAACCTACTATAAAACCCACTACACAACCTACTATAAAACCCACTACATAACCTACTGCACAACCCACTACACAACCCACTATAAAACCCACTACATAACCTACTACACAACCCACTACGTAACCCACTACATAACCTACTACATAACCCACTACATAACCTACTGTACAACCCACTACATAACCTAATATAAAACCCACTACATAACCTACTACATAACCCACTACATAACCTACTACACAACCTACTACATAACCCACTGTACAACCCACTATATAACCTAATATAAAACCCACTACATAACCTATTGTACAACCCACTACACACAACTCACTACACAGTGTTTTTGGCATTAGAATTTTTGTTATTGTACCACTTACAAACACAACTCTAACTCAGAGATAGGTATTCAGAAGACTTAGAGGAAACTCTGCCATTTTACCTGGGCTTTGCTCCTTTCATATTTATTTTGATCCTGACACACTCCCAAGTCCCTGCCGGTGACAAGCATACCCATAACATGATGCAGCCACCACAATATTGCAAGATAACATGATGCTGCCACCAAAGTACTTGAACATATAGAGGATTTCACTTTCTATTCTGTTTTATTGGATTTGACCCAACCCTGTAGTTTGAATCTTTTTTTAGTACTATTTAAAAATAAAAATACATATTTTTAATTTACCGTGTTACTTAACTGCGTTTTTGCAAAGGTTTGAATATTGCTGTTCGTCAATGACTCCCAACCAAATTTACTGAGCTTGAGCTGAGCAATTTTGACAAACACAATGGATGAATGTGGCCAAGAGTTGTGCAAAGTTGGTAGAATCTAATTCACAATGATTCACAGCTGTAATGGCTGCCAAAGGTGCTTTTGTTTTTAATTTTTAATTAACTTGGAAAATGATTTCAAATTTTTCCTTCACTTTAGAAATGTGGAATAGGTTGTGCACATCGGTAGGAAAGAAATCTAATTTGATAAAATGTTTAGATTTTCTTTTAAGGCAGCAAAATGTGAAGCCTGTGCAAGGGGTGTGTAGACGTTCACTAAGCACTGTATGAGTCCCTCCACAATATAGATTACATATTTAAATGTCAACCCTCCACATATATAATACCATATGCATAGAACATTCCGGATTCACATCTGCATACAATATACAGGTGTAGGATCTTAAGTTGATCACATTGTTGTTGCAGGACATGTCGTGCTCAGCAGGAAATGCAAACTTGGATTGTATTCAAGGTTTAAAAACGCTTCCACTTAAAAATGTCAGACTTAATTTGCCCTAACTAAAAATGTATCAACCGATGCAAAAATATCCATTAATTATAATCCACACAATAATAAAAATGTCCTATTGCTGCAGGATTAGTTTCCTGCTGTGAGAAACTGGGCAAATTAAGATCCTAAAACTGTAGAGACATCACATTCCCGTGACATAAACTTTCCCTCCACTCTATAGCACCCACCCTCTCTCGGGGTCTGAGGGGAGGGTTCATCTCCCTGGACACCATGTCTGTCAGCCCCACAGGGCCAATGGGTTGTATAAACCCAGACACAGCGGCTACGCCTTCCTTTGATGTCAACCAACGAGACCAGAAATGTGTATTCTGTGCCTCGAGGGCAAAGCCTTCCCACAAAACCAGTGTTAACCATCATGCATCACTGGAGCTCCTGCATGTCTGCATATTCTACCACCGCTCTCCTCTCTCAGACTTCTCAGTCTCTGTTCACACTTTATGTAGTGTCATCTAGTATGGAAAGGAGGCAACAATGGCTCTCCCGACTGAAGAGTGAATTCGGCAACAGCCCCTTGGTCTCCAACGTGGCTTTCGGCTTCATCCTGATGGGCTTGGAGAAGCTGGTTGAGCTGGAGTTCGAGTGTCCGTGCGACCCCAAATGGAACGGGCTGTTTTCTTCCGCCTTCTTCGTCATTCCAGCTATCATGGCCTTCATGCTGATGCTAATCATCCAGGACTGCAGGTACGACCTGAGCGGCTGCCCCAGGACAGTGTCCATCTCCAGCCTGGTTCCGCCCATCGTCTGGCTGATCCTGCTCTTCCTGGATGGACAGTACTTTGCGTGCGCGCTAACAGACTGGAACGGCAGGTTTGTGATTGTTGACAAGGCGGCTCCTCAGAAGTGGTGTGAGCCGCCGCATGACGATGGCACGCTGCAGGATCTCATGGTGCACTCTCAGGAATTATTTGTGGAGTCTCAGGTGAGGAAAACACACTGGGATCAGTTTCCCGGATGAAGATTATGCCTTGTCCTGGACTAAAACACACTATCAATGGAAATGTTTCAATGACAAGGATTTTTAGTCCAGGACTATGCTTAATCTGGGTCTGGTAAACCGGCCCCTGATTTTTAGTCCAGGACTATGCTTAATCTGGGTCTGGTAAACCGGCCCCTGATTTTTAGTCCAGGACTATGCTTAATCTGGGTCTGGTAAACCGGCCCCTGATTTGTATTGTTGGTGTCTGTGCCATTAAGAAAAGTAAAGTATATCATAAACTATTTTAAAAATGTGTTTATGATGAATAGATCTTTTTTTGTTGTTGTAATGTGTGTCTATACTGAACAGGCTTATTCTTCCTTGACCCTTGTACATGTGGGGTGATAGGTAGCATAGAGGTGGGCCAGACAACTGGAGGCTCGCCGGTTCGATTCCCAGGTCCAACGGGAAACATTTCCTACATATTGTTTGCTGACATTGTGCCCATGAGCAATGCACTTAGGCATTGCTCCAGGGTCGAAGCACTGCGGTTGACCCTGTGCTTTCATCCCATCTGTATGTGTGTCTTGGTTTTCCTGGGGGGGTTGACTTGTAAGCAAGAAAACACATTTCTGTTTTCCAAGTAGCACACGGGATACAAACCCAGGTCTCCCACGGGAGCAACCAACGTCTTAGACCAATAGGAAATTAACTGTTGGGCACTGGGCAGACACTGGTTTTGAAGTTCGCAGGCAGAGTTACCTCATCACGTGACCATAAAAAGAACAAAAAAATTAACTAGGGAAGTCAGTAAAGAACAAATTCATATTTACAATGACGGCCTACCCTGGCAACGCTGGGACAATTGTGCACCACCCTATGGGACTCCCAATCACGGCTAGTTGTGATACAGCCTGGATTCAAACCAGGGTGTCTGTAGTGACGCCTCTAGCAGAGATGCAGCGCCTTTAGACCGCTGCACCAGGGTCTGTAGTGACGCCTCTAGCACTGAGATGTAATGCCTTTAGACCGCTGCACCAGGGTCTGTAGTGACGCCTCTGGCACTGAGATGCAGTGCCTTTAGACCGCTGAACCAGGGTCTGTAGTGACGCCTCCTAGCAGAGATGCAGTGCCTTAGCGCTGAACCAGGGTCTTAGTGACCACAGAGATGAACCAGGGTCTGTAGTGACGCCTCTGGCACTGAGATGCAGTGCCTTTAGACCGCTGAACCAGGGTCTGTAGTGACGCCTCCTAGCAGAGATGCAGTGCCTTTAGACCGCTGAACCAGGGTCTGTAGTGACGCCTCCTAGCAGAGATGCAGTGCCTTAGACCGCTGAACCAGGGTCTGTAGTGACGCCTCCTAGCAGAGATGCAGTGCCTTTAGACCGCTGAACCAGGGTCTGTAGTGACGCCTCCTAGCAGAGATGCAGTGCCTTAGACCGCTGAACCAGGGTCTGTAGTGACGCCTCCTAGCAGAGATGCAGCGCCTTTAGACCGCTGAACCAGGGTCTGTAGTGACGCCTCCGAGCAGAGATGCAGCGCCTTTAGACCGCTGAACCAGGGTCTGTAGTGACGCCTCCTAGCAGAGATGCAGTGCCTTAGACCGCTGAACCAGGGTCTGTAGTGACGCCTCCTAGCAGAGATGCAGCGCCTTTAGACCGCTGAACCAGGGTCTGTAGTGACGCCTCCTAGCAGAGATGCAGTGCCTTAGACCGCTGAACCAGGGTTTGTAGTGACGCCTCCTAGCAGAGATGCAGCGCCTTTAGACCGCTGAACCAGGGTCTGTAGTGACGCCTCCTAGCAGAGATGCAGTGCCTTAGACCGCTGAACCAGGGTCTGTAGTGACGCCTCCTAGCAGAGATGCAGCGCCTTTAGACCGCTGAACCAGGGTCTGTAGTGACGCCTCCTAGCAGAGATGCAGTGCCTTTAGACCGCTGAACCAGGGTCTGTCGTGACGCCTCGTAGCAGAGATGCAGTGCCTTAGACTGCTGAACCAGGGTCTGTAGTGACGCCTCCTAGCAGAGATGCAGTGCCTTTAGACCGCTGAACCAGGGTCTGTCGTGACGCCTCGTAGCAGAGATGCAGTGCCTTAGACCGCTACGCCACTCAGGAGGCCCCCTGACCGACTCATGTCCACTACATCCACAAGATGTATTTTCTTCTAATGAAGTCTTCTTCTCCTTCTAGGTTATTGGTATTGCTCTGTTGATATTCATCTGTGTGGGACTCATAGTGTACGTGATCAGAGAGAGCTGCCAGCAGGAAGAGGAACTGCAGGAAGTCAACAACACTTACGAGATGTATGAGATGACATGACTTCGACAACATCGTTAAGCCAAAACCTGTTTTTTGAAGCTAAGGGGAAGAGAATTCATAATGTTTTCTCTACAAATGCCTCAAGACAGCAAGACCTTGTTTCTCCAGCAACTTCTAAAGGGAGGGAACACTGCCGGTACCTCCCTCTCCAACCAAGGTGCATGAACAGAGGTGCAAACTGGAGGACAGAAGGAAATTCGCCAACTCTTGGCGATATAAATGCTTGTTCTTGTTAAAAACCAACATGTTTTGGCCTGTAGCCTTCTTCAGGGTCCAGTGACTTTTACCTTTCCTACAAACTGTACATTAAAAACCAACATGTTTTGGCCTGTAGCCTTCTTCAGGGTCCAGTGACTTTTACCTTTCCTACAAACTGTACATGAATGTTATACGTTTGGAAATGATACTTTTCTGATTAACAGTTTTTTATCGTAGCAGGGGGGGGGGGGGGGGTATTTTTGTAGGTCTATCTGCGCTTTAGAAATGTTCTCTGTAGGTGTCCAAATGTTTTTGTAAATATTAAAATGTGTTAATTAAGGTATGGTCACGTTTGTATGTAAGGTAGTTATAGCGACTAATAAAATCATTTTTTTCCTAATTTTTGGGGCTAGATTTGGTCAGGTTGCGTTGACATCAAATAGCCCAGCTATCATTTACACTCAACAAACAAATAGGAGCTTTTACAAACATCAGTACAAATGATGTGTTTATTCAATTGGGTGACGTCTGTACCTCTCTTTGCCAAACAGCAGATGGACTCACACACGCTATCTGGCACAACTTCTGAGACCCAGCAGGAGCTGTGGACATAAATATCGACTCCCAGTTTTAACCCCAACCCTGGTTACTGGGCTGTCTAATGTGTCACCTCTTGTTTTGAGCTTAGGTTACATTGTGGACATTCTCAGACCAGGACAAGGGTACAAAGTAACAAAGGCCATTTTACTTTTGCGTGAGTTAGTCCCTGTGTTCAATGGATTATGACGATTTAGCAGGTTATCATTGGTCCCAGCACAGAATATCCGGCATGGAACTGACCCGGTGCTGTGGGAGTCAAAGGTCAGGGAGTACCTCGTTACTCAGTTTCTGATTGGCTCAGTCCAGGGACTAATGTCTGGAGTGATAGACACTGCATCCTGCCTTTTGTCGACTGGGGCAGTTTGTTATCAACCTGCCCCAGTAAGGATAGAATTGATAGGGTTCAAATATTAATAGAAACATAAGGAGTAGTAAACGCATCCAACCTGATCCCAGATCTGTGCTTGTCTTTCCAACTATTAAAGACCATATAAATTGTCAAGACAACACAAACAGATCTGGGACCAGGCTACGTACTATTCTAAAAACATAATAACAAAGTAACTTACAAAGGAAGAGGAAGCTTTCCCCCCTCTGGGTAAAAGTGGGCCCATTACTTCTGAATCAGCCATAGGGTTTCAATGATCCTCGCAGCAGAAGATATCCATTTACAGTGACAGAATGTCGGCCAATCATGATTGATTGGCTTCCAGTTGAAGCTCGCATCCGCTACAAGACCATGGTGCTTGCCTACGGAGCTGTGAGGGGAACGGCACCTCAGTACCTCCAGGCTCTGATCAGGCCCTACACCCAAACAAGGGCACTGCGTTCATCCACCTCTGGCCTGCTCGCCTCCCTACCACTGAGGAAGTACAGTTCCCGCGCAGCCCAGTCAAAACTGTTCGCTGCTCTGGCCCCCCAATGGTGGAACAAACTCCCTCACGACGCCAGGACAGCGGAGTCAATCACCACCTTCCGGAGACACCTGAAACCCCACCTCTTTCAGGAATACCTAGGATAGGATAAAGTAATCCTTCTCACCCCCCTTAAAAGATTTAGATGCACTATTGTAAAGTGGCTGTTCCACTGGATGTCTTAAGGTGAACGCACCAATTTGTAAGTCGCTCTGGATAAGAGCGTCTGCTAAATGACTTAAATGTAATGTAATGTAAATGTATTGATACAACGAATGAGGTCATCATGACATTTTCCCTCCTCTATGTCACTGTCTGTATGCAGTATACTGCATTAGAATTTTTTTTTAATCCATATGTTCAAGAAAATTGAGAATGACGCATTAAATACGAAAATATATATTTTGATATTGATAAAATATTCATTTTATGGATAAAATATGAATGGTATTGATCATTTGCTGATTGATCAATGACTTAATCACTTCACTTTAATCCTGCAAAACGCAAAACCCATCTTACGTCTGCCAGGCAAGCCAGGGTTACGAGCAACACCCACATCAGCAGAGTCGCTTTCATATCAGCTGAAGTGGGACACAATCCAGGATATTTTATGGGAGTTTGTCCTCAGGTGACGACCTCCTTTATGTCTCTTAGCAAAGTCGATTCGGAAACACTGCCTTGTCCAGCGGTTTAATGGCTTGGCCTCTGTGTAGTCTAGGCAACCTCTGCATGGCAACCACTTCTCTGTCCATAGTGACGATGTCAACCATCTTAGCTGCTCCCCTCGCCTAAACCTTGGAGAGGTTGTCGGGCGGGTCGAAGGCGAGAATGAGGCCGACAAGGAGGACGCCATGGTAGATGGCCTCCTGGAATTTGTTGGTTCCTCAGTGGGCTACGAAGGCCCGGGTCTTGGGGTGTCTCAAGAGGTCCTTCTGGAGGAGTCAGTCCACCAGGCAGGTGTTGTTACACACAGAGTTCACCAGGCGGGTGTTGTTAGTCAAGGAGTTCACCAGGCGGGTGTTGTTAGTCAAGGAGTTCACCAGGCGGGTGTTGTTAGTCAAGGAGTTCACCAGGCGGGTGTTGTTAGTCAAGGAGTTCACCAGGCGGGTGTTGTTAGTCAAGGAGTTCACCAGGCAGGTGTTGTTACACAAGGAGTTCACCAGGCGGGTGTTGTTACACAAGGAGTTCACCAGGCAGGTGTTGTTAGTCAAGGAGTTCACCAGGCAGGTGTTGTTACACAAGGAGTTCACCAGGCGGGTGTTGTTAGTCAAGGAGTTCACCAGGCGGGTGTTGTTACACAAGGAGTTCACCAGGCGGGTGTTGTTACACAAGGAGTTCACCAGGCGGGTGTTGTTAGTCAAGGAGTTCACCAGGCAGGTGTTGTTAGTCAAGGAGTTCACCAGGCAGGTGTTGTTACACAAGGAGTTCACCAGGCGGGTGTTGTTAGTCAAGGAGTTCACCAGGCGGGTGTTGTTACACAAGGAGTTCACCAGGCGGGTGTTGTTACACAAGGAGTTCACCAGGCGGGTGTTGTTACACAAGGAGTTCACCAGGCGGGTGTTGTTAGTCAAGGAGTTCACCAGGCGGGTGTTGTTACACAAGGAGTTCACCAGGCAGGTGTTGTTAGTCAAGGAGTTCACCAGGCAGGTGTTGTTACACAAGGAGTTCACCAGGCGGGTGTTGTTAGTCAAGGAGTTCACCAGGCGGGTGTTGTTACACAAGGAGTTCACCAGGCGGGTGTTATTACACAAGGAGTTCACCAGGCGGGTGTTGTTAGTCAAGGAGTTCACCAGGCAGGTGTTGTTAGTCAAGGAGTTCACCAGGCAGGTGTTGTTACACAAGGAGTTCACCAGGCGGGGTTGTTAGTCAAGGAGTTCACCAGGCGGGTGTTGTTACACAAGGAGTTCACCAGGCGGGTGTTGTTACACAAGGAGTTCACCAGGCGGGTGTTGTTACACAAGGAGTTCACCAGGCGGGTGTTGTTAGTCAAGGAGTTCACCAGGCAGGTGTTGTTACACAAGGAGTTCACCAGGCGGGTGTTGTTAGTCAAGGAGTTCACCAGGCGGGTGTTGTTACTCAAGGAGTTCACCAGGCAGGTGTTGTTAGTCAAGGAGTTCACCAGGCAGGTGTTGTTACACAAGGAGTTCACCAGGCGGGTGTTGTTAGTCAAGGAGTTCACCAGGCGGGTGTTGTTGCACAAGGAGTTCACCAGGCGGGTGTTGTTAGTCAAGGAGTTCACCAGGCCGGTGTTGTTACACAAGGAGTTCACCAGGCGGGTGTTGTTAGTCAAGGAGTTCACCAGGCGGGTGTTGTTAGTCAAGGAGTTCACCAGGCAGGTGTTGTTAGTCAAGGAGTTCACCAGGCGGGTGTTGTTAGTCAAGGAGTTCACCAGGCGGGTGTTGTTAGTCAAGGAGTTCACCAGGCGGGTGTTGTTACACAAGGAGTTCACCAGGCGGGTGTGGTTACACAAGGAGTTCACCAGGCGGGTGTTGTTACACAAGGAGTTCACCAGGCAGGTGTTGTTACACAAGGAGTTCACCAGGCGGGTGTTGTTACACAAAGAGTTCACCAGCATGAGTCAGAAATCTGCTTCCTGGAAGGCGGCATTTGTAATCTACGTCAGGGCTGATGTAACGCTGGACCACCGGTTTGTACCAGGTTCTGTGATAAATGGAGTACAGTGCCTTCAGAAAGTATTCAGTGCCTTCGGGAAGTATTCAGTGCCTTCGGGAAGTATTCAGTGCCTTCGGGAAGTATTCAGTGCCTTCGGGAAGTATTCAGTGCCTTCGGGAAGTATTCAGTGCCTTCGGGAAGTATTCAGTGCCTTCAGAAAGTATTCAGTGCCTTCAGAAAGTATTCAGTGCCTTCAGAAAGTATTCAGTGCCTTCAGGAAGTATTCAGTGCCTTCAGGAAGTATTCAGTGCCTTCAGGAAGTATTCAGTGCCTTCAGGAAGTATTCAGTGCCTTCAGGAAGTATTCAGTGCCTTCAGGAAGTATTCAGTGCCTTCAGAAAGTATTCACACCCATTCACTTTTTCTACATTTTGTTGTTGGAGATGTTTGTCACTGGCCTACACACAATACCCCATAATATCAAAGTGTTTGATTTTTTTAACCATTTTTTTACAAATTAATGAAAAGTTGAAATGTCTTGGGTCAATAACTATTCAACCCCATTGTTATTTGCATTTATTTATTTAACCTTTCTTTAACTAGTCAAGTCAGTTAAGAACAAATTATTGTTTACAATGACGGCCTACCAAAAGGCAAAAGGCCTCCTGCGGGGACGGGGGCTGGGATTAAAAATGTAAAATAACATAAATATAGGACAAAACACACATCACGACAACAGAGACAACACAACACTACATAAAGAGAGACCTAAGACAACAACATAGCAAGGCAGCAACACATGACAACACAGCATGGTAGCAACACAACATGGTAGCAGCACAACATGACAACAACATGGCATTAACACAACATGGTAGCAGCACAAAACATGGTACAAACATTCTTGGGTAAGCCTAAATAAGTTCAGGAGTAAACATTTGCTTAACAAGTCACATAATACGTTGCATGGACTCACTCTGTATGCAATAATAGTGTTTAACATGATTTTTGAATAACTACTTCATATCTGTACCCAACACATACAGATAATTGTGAGGTCGATCAGTGAATTTCAAACACAGATTCAACCATAAAAACCAGGGAGGTTTTCTAGTGCCTCACAAAGAAAGGCTCCTATTGGTAGATGGGTAAACAATGAATATCACTTTGAGCATGATGGAAGTTACCAATTACGCTTTGGATGATGTATCAATACACCCAGTCACTACAAAGATACAGGAGTTGTTTACTCAGTTGCCAGAGACAAAGGAAACTGCTCAGGAATTTCACCATGAGGCCAATGGTGACTTTGAAATGATTACAGAGTTTAATGGCTGTGATAGGAGAAAACTGAGGATGGATCAACAACATTGTAGTTACTCCACAATACTAACCTAATTGACAGAGTGAAAAGAAGTATGCCGGTACAGAATAAAAATATTCCAAAACATGCATCCTCTTTGCAATAAGGCACTAAATTAAAACTGCAAAAAATGTGGCAAAGCAATTTACTTTTTGTCCTGAATACAAAAGTGTTATGTTTGGGGCAAATCTAAACACATGATTGAGTACCAAGCATAATGGTGGCTGCATCGCGATGGGTATGCTTGTAATTGTTAAGGACTGGGGAGTTTTTCAGGATAAAACATGTATGGAATGAAGTTAAGCACAGGCAAAATCCTAGAGGAAAACCTGGTCTGCTTTCCACGTGACGCTGGGAGATTTATGAACCTTTTCAGCACAACACAAGGCCAAATATACACTGGAGTTGTTTACCAAGAAGACAGTGAATTTTCCTGAGTGGCTGAGTTACAGTTACAGACCTAAAAATGGTTATCTAGCTATGATCAAAAACAAATTTGACAGAGCTTGAAGAATTTTGGGGAAAAAATGATGGGCAAATATTGTACAATCCAGGTGTGGAAAACTCTTAGAGACTTACCCAGAAATACTCAGAGCTGTAATCGCTGCCAAAGGTGATTCTAACATGTTTTTACTCAGTGGGTTGAATACTTATCTGATCAAGATATATATTTACAAATGTTGTTAGAATGTTTTTGTGTAAAAATAATTACAATTAAATCCATTTTGATCCCACTTTCTAGCACAACAAAATGTGGGAAAAATCAAGGGGTGTGAATACTTTCAGTGAGGACTAAGTCTCGAGAATGTAAGCTATGACTTTGGTGACTCTCCGGGGGAATGTCATCTTGTCTGTCAACTCTGTGGGTGTGAATGGGATGTAGGACAGAGGTGACAGGGCGATGACCAAATGAGCTTCACCTTGGATGGTCCATCTGACACTGTATACCAGAGGAAGATCGTCCCTCCACCAATCCCAGGATCCATAAAACTTCCATCCTGGTGAGAATGGATCAACTCGCTGTCTTCAAGGACCCGAGCAATCATTTCAGCCATGTTCTCGTGAAACCCGAAAAAGGACACTTGAGTGAAGCATGATTTTCAGATGTTTACTTAATATAAATTCACCATAGAAGTTTTAATGGAAGAGGCACCAGTGTTAAAGGATGGTGATGTAGGTGTAGTGTGGGGAATTCTACTTGATGTATTTCACTGGTCATCCCCAAAGCCAACACTTAGTTTGGCCACCTTTCCTTCCAGTTCTCTGCTGCCTATGACGTGAATGAATTGCAAAAATCACGGAAGCTGGAGACTTATATCTCCCTCTCTAACTTTAATAAGCATCAGCTGTCAGAGCAGCTTACAGATCATTGTACAATACCTGTACACAGCCCATCTGTAAATGGCACACCCAACTACCTCATCCCCATATTGTTATTTATTTTTTTGCTCTTTTGCACCCCAGTATCTCCACTTGCACATCATCATCTGCACATCCATCACTCCAACCTTACTACATTTAAATATCTTGCCATTTTAACTGATGACGGCCTCTCCTTTACATTGCATTTTCAACAACTTACAAAAAAATTGAAGCTGAAATTAAAATGTTATTTTAGGAATAAGGACTGTTTTTCTTTTGAAGCCAGAAGGAGGCTAGTAATCAGCTACATTTATGCCTTTACTAGACTATGTGGATATTTTATATATGAATGCTTCCACTCAGTGTTTGAGATCAATTGACACTCTTTACCATGGCACTTTGAGGTTTATTTTAAACTGCAAAACCCTTACGCACCACTGCACTTTGTATACCAGGGTTGGTTGGCCTTCTCTAGTCAAAAGGGCTTTTATGTACTCTGCGCCATCGTCTTGCAACGCCTTACAAAATACTTTTAAACTGGAAGAACTTGTCCCGATTGATGTTTTTAAATCACCGATGAAGGATTTTGAGGCTGATTGCCTGACCTGTCAATGTTTTTAATTTGCTGTTTTATACTCTTGTGAATTCAATGGTTTTTACTAGATTACTTGTAATTTTTCATGTTGTCTATCTGTAATTGTTTTTGTAATGACTTGGTGCTGCCTATCTTGGCCAGGGCGCTCTTGAAAAAGAGATTTGAACCTCAATGAGCCCTTCCTGGTTAAATAAAGGTTCAATTAAAAAATGTAAAAAACATTTGCACACACTGTACATAGATTTTTCTATTGTGTTATTGGCTGTATGTTTTGTTTATTCCATGTGTAACTCTGTGTTGTTTTTGTCGCACTGCTTTGCTTTATCTTGGCCAGGTCACAGTTGTAAATGAAAACTTGTTCTCAACTGGCTTACCTGGTTAAATAAAGGTGAAATAAAAATTGTTTTAAAAAATGTACCAGTGGTTTGACACTTGCACCACTGTGATGTCATGGCCTTTGGAATGAAGCTCTTCCATGACGACTCTCATGTTGACCCAGTGGCTTCCGTCCAATGGGTACACCAGGATTTTACCCCTATAGACACTATTGGACAGAGTGACGAGCAGTACGGCCAATGAGATCAGGGTTGGTTGATATATCCCCTCACCCATGGTGAATCGTTCACTGGAAACCTTAATAAAATACAAGGAAGTAGATGTCAATCAATCCCATTAATTAACTAGCTATCGGCTATAGTTTTGATCACATGCTATAACATCAGACATGTATAGGAATCAAATAATACAAATCTCTATTTGATCCTTTTTATACATTTGTTTTTGAGCTGTTAGTTCAATATTCAACTAATAGGTAACCTAATCTATGCTAACATATACTGTCATCCTGGTCCTATCCTAGATCACAATTTCATACTGGCTCATGCTTGGCGGGGTCGTGTTTTGGAGGAAGCATGGCTATCGACCTTTACCTCTCCCGAGTTAGTACGGGAGTTGCAGCGATGTTACAAGACTGTAACTACCAATTGGATATCACCAAAAAATATATTTAAAAAAAATGATTATACTGGGTCATATTCAGATAGACTCATAGTTGCGCAAGATCATATGATACATCTGGGTCAGACCTGGGTTCAAATACAATTTGATATAATTTCAAGTACTTTAGCTGTGAATAAGCTTTCATAGAGCTTTGCTGTGGGGATTAAACTGGTAGAAAAAGGTTCAAATCCGGCATTCCAAGCAGACTTAAGCAAACGCTCAAAAGTATTTGAAAGATTTCAAATAGTATCTGAACCCAGGTCTTATCTGGGGGAGGGTTTATGGTTATGCAACCAGCCATTATTCCATAGTATATTCTGACTGCTGAAAATCACATTAGGAAGCACAGAATGGGTTGCGGATAGGAGGAGCAGCTGGTCTGGTGGTCCCAGATCTGTTGTTACTGTTATGAAATGGGGGGGAAGGTCAGTGTTAGGACACACACACACACACTACCCAGGATACTCTTGCACACTCCATCCCCAGGTGGCAGCAAACGGGGTCTAGGTGCTAAGCCAAGACTTGATAAGCACATTTGGTGCAGCCAATGAAGCTGATCAGTCAGAGTGTCAGCTTGGAGAGCTTGAGGCTGTTGGTTGGTTTGGTGGACGTGAGGCTGCTGATTGGTTTGGTGGACGTCAGGCTGCTGATTGGTTTGGTGGACGTGAGGCTGTTGGTTGGTTTGGTGGACGTGAGGCTGCTGATTGGTTTTGGTGGACGTGAGGTTGCTGGTTGGTTTGGTGGACGTGAGGTTGCTGGTTGGTTTGGTGGACGTGAGGCTGCTGGTTGGTTTGGTGGACGTGAGGCTGCTGGTTGGTTTGGTGGACGTGAGGTTGCTGGTTGGTTTGGTGGACGTGAGGCTGCTGGTTGGTTTGGTGGACGTGAGGCTGCTGGTTGGTTTGGTGGACGTGAGGTTGCTGGTTGGTTTGGTGGACGTGAGGCTGCTGATTGGTTTGGTGGACGTGAGGCTGCTGATTGGTTTGGTGGACGTGAGGCTGCTGGTTGGTTTTGGTGGACGTGAGGTTGCTGGTTGGTTTTGGTGGATGTGAGGCTGCTGGTTGGTTTGGAATCTTTAGTTTGGCCTGTTTGTAGTTCGACATAGCGGTCGAGACAGGGCACATGTGCCTCCAAAGCGGTCCTCAAACGTTGATTGGTTTCATAAATGCAGACATTCATTCAGGTTACAGACCATGTTACTAGGCCTAGGACCCCTAGACAAAGCGAGTGCAACAATATCAGCAGGCTAGTCGTTGGTTTCGTAACAGTGCAGTCTTGTCAAGCCTGTTTGTTTGGTTTGACAATCACCATCGGCGTTGTCATGGCAACACCAACCGATCTGGAACCAAGCTATGTATCAACTCCTACTGCTCATACATCCTAAGAAATTGTTTGATAAATCACACAGGACATAGCCTGAAATCCATCACCTTTTTTTTGTGTGCTAACATTCTACTCCTTGTACTCTTGTGTCATTGTTTGGCATGACAAGACAGACTGGATTTCTCCAGGCTACGCAGACCACTCATGTCATAAAATGAATTGGGACTGTATGAGTATGAGATGAATATGTAGACCATCACATTAGGTTATGTTTCATTAGATAGACCTCGAAAAGTGTGTTGAATAAAGCCACCCCCCCCACGACACTCTTTCATAAACACAGGCAGCACGTTAGTTAAATTGGACCTGCGATGATGTAATATTGTCACCACATGGCAAATGAGCACAGAGGATTAAAAATTGAGAGATCACAACACGCCTCAATAATAAGAACCTGCGAATGTTCAAACCAATCATCCATTCAGCGTGTTGTTGAGTAGCCTACTTTACGACATCACTTTAAATTCATAACATTGGCAGAGGGTGGCAGCACACTTCATATATTTTCTCAGTTTGTGACATTCAGTTTAGGGGACATGCATGATGTTACCATGTTGTTCATTTCTAGTTTAGGGGACATGCATGATGTTACCATGTTGATCATTTCTAGTTTAGGGGACATGCATGATGTTACCATGATGTTCATTTCTAGTTTAGGGGACATGCATGATGTTACCATGATGTTCATTTCTAGTTTAGGGGACATGCATAATGTTACCATGATGTTCATTTCTAGTTTAGGGGACATGCATAATGTTAACCATGTTGTTAATTAAAGTCTATCCATCATCACAAAACATCTCTTTACCGAACACGGTCAATTCAAAGCATCTTCCTCAGCCGACAGCAGTCAGACACTGCTCTATCTAACACAAACACCTCCGGATCATTTGTTTCATCATTATTGTAATAAATTGTAGCTAAGAATAGTAGCGGCATTAGCCAGTTGACAGTAAAGTCCTTCAGATCATTTCATGTGGTGTGGTCCGCTTTTAAAGCTAGACATTATTTGTTTTACATGGATAATATATATAGTTTTAAACAACGGAATCCTTCAAGATGACGTCCCTTGGTGAGGTGGGGCTGCTGAGATTCCGGTTGGGAATGGTCTGATGCTGGAAGAAAGGTTGGAGGAAGATCCCAAGAGTACCGGCTATACAGCCTACTGCAAAGATCCACAGGAACAGACGATCCAATACCATCGCCACGTACTTCCAGTCCTCAATCACCTGGAGAACACAGGGTCAGAAAAGGAGAGAGAGAACGGTCTAGAGAAGAGACTCAAATGTCTGGGGGAGTAAAGCAGTATGATCACCCACATCCATCCACCCACCCACCCACCCACATCCATCCATCCACCCACATCCATCCATCCACCCACTAACACATCCACTCACACATCCATCCACCCACCCACCCACCCACATCCATCCATCCACCCACCCACATCCATCCACTCACACATCCATCCATCCACCCATCCACCCACCCACTAACACATCCACTCACACACCCACATCCATCCACCCATCCACCCACCCACATCCATCCATCCATCCACCCACCCACCCACTAACACATCCACTCACCCACCCACATCCATCCACCCACCCACCCACCCACATCCATCCACCCACTTACACATCCACATCCATCCACCCACTTACACATCCACATCCATCCACCCACTTACACATCCACTCACACATCCATCCACCCACTTACACATCCACATCCATCCACCCACTTACACATCCACTCACACATCCATCCACCCACCCACCCACCCACACACCACTCACTCACTCACTCACTCACTCACTCACACATCCATCGCAGAACACGTGAAAAAAGAGAGAGGATGATCAACTGTACAAAATGCTGCAGAAGAAAGTTTAATATCAGAGCTGTAGCTCCGCCCACAGGTATTTTGTATTTATTAGGTATCCCCATTAGGTGTTGCCAAGGCAGCAGCTACTCTTCCTGGGGTTTATTATGGATCCCCATTAGGCGTTGCCAAGGCAGCAGCTACTCTTCCTGGGGTTTATTATGAATCCCCATTAGTTCCTGCCAAGGCAGAAGCTACTCTTCCTGGGGTTTATTATGGATCCACATTAGGCGTTGCCAAGGCAGCAGCTACTCTTTCCTGGGGTTTATTATGGATCCCCATTAGGCGTTGCCAAGGCAGCAGCTACTCTTACCTGGGGTCCAAAAACATTACGACACATACACACATAAAAACAAAAGACTGAAGAGCTTTGAAGGTCAATCTCCAGCTGGACAGAAGAAAAATGGTCCTTCCAGACAGATTTCAGTTTTTATGTTGGACAGAAAAGTAGCTTTTCCAACCTGCGATCTCGCTTACTTTTTTTACATTCTTACCATCTTATTGTGTTCTGATTTTCTGCATTTCTGATGTGATAGATACGATAAACCAATTTTTGCAGCAAACAAAAACAACCATTCAAATAAGACCAGATTGACTCACAGTCTTGTTGTCGTCGTCTCTAATCATGTAGTCAGCGACGTATCGCACCCCGTCCACAGCTTCCTGTAGGTCAGGACTGTGACTGATGTCAGAGCTGGAGCTGCCACACCACGGGCGACCAGACAGTTGCTCCGTGGGCAGGAACCCCTCTTGTGTCCTCACACTCCTGAATGAATGAATGAATAAATTAATTAATAAATTACACATTTTCTTTACATATGAGAGTGTCCTCACACTCCTGCATGAATTAATTAATTTCCATGAATAAATTATACATTTTCTTTACATGTCAAGGGAACCATCCGTTACAGTTTTTTCAAGAAAATGTACATACATTACAGTCAATTCATAATCTGTTGATTACATCTTCTGGTGATCACCTGACCACAATAAAATGAAAGAAAAATAAATAATAATGATAATGGTACATGATAGAAATAGTATAATTACCTTTTTCTGAGGTAGTAGGACCCAGGAGATAGGAGGAATGGCGAAGAGGAAGGAGAGGAGGCCACGCCAGGGTCAGGTCCAACCCACTCAGGTTTATCCATCCCTGGGCTAGCCTCCTTGGTCTTCTGGAGCGACTGCTGCCTCCTCTGACGGAGACGCTGTCTGGCTGAGTTGTTCTGGGGGTGCCTCATGCACAGCAGGGCAGGCAGCCAGTCCAGGAACAAAACTTTAACCCAGGGGGGCATGGTGTGTGTGCTGGGGGAACGGTGATGGACGTTCAGAACACACACACTGGTGACGATGGAGAAGGTTACGAGAACCATGGTGAACATCAGGTATTTACCTAGCAGATCAGAGAGAAGAGTGTGAAGAAGCATCTCATTTAAAAATGTCGTTATGCAATGTTGTTTTTCCGGATAAAAATGTTGAACTTGACCTTTCTTTTAATTTACACTCTACATTCAACAGTCAAATAATATTTTCTCAGATAAGTTGGATAAAAAAAAAATAATTAAGTACTATTTTTGCAGCCCTACTTAACACTAAGCTTATGCATGAGCCATCACATAATGGTGATGGAGAAGGTCACCAGCACCATGGTGAATATCAGGACCTGTTGCACAAAGCAGAAGTGCTGATCTAGGATCAGATCCCCACTGGCAATATAATCTTATTCATTATAATCTAAAAAAGGTCAAACTGATTCCAGATCAGCACTCCTACTAAATCCTTAACCCTTGGTTAATACTGGCCCTGGCACAGAGCTTACCGATCAGGGGCACGTCCAGCGAGGTTGGCGGTACGATCTTAGATATCAGCAACAGGAACACAGTGAGGGCCAACAGTACAGAGACACACAGACTGATCTTCTCTCCACAGTCACTGGGCAGGTAGAAGACCAACACAGCCAGAGAGGTGATGAGGACACAGGGGATAATCAGATTTATGGTGTAGAACAACGGCTTCCTGGAAATAAATTGAATTGAGCAGAATTGAATTGAATCTTATCTGAGGTACAAATAATACCTCAACAAGCTGTGGCCTATGATTCCAGATGACAGCACATGAAAGCATGAATGAAAACAAGTATTTCCAAAGTGGTCCTCGATTGTAAAAAATAATAACATCTTATGACAAGGACTAGAAAAAGTAACACAACTAATATATTGTAAACAGTTGAAGAATAAGATTTTTAAAAATGGCACTATATATTCATTCCTTTTGATCAGGAAGTCGTAGGTCACATCCACGTAGATGGGCTCTGAGCTGGAGAAAGTACGTCTCCCGGGTAAAGCCAAGATGTCCCACTCTCCACTGGGCGTGAAGTCATCCATACTGGCCACACCTGTCCTGAGGACCAGATCCACCTGATTTGATTGGATTTAGATTTGACAATTAAAATACATCGTCTGAAACAATACACACACGTAACAGGTTACAGGATCTAAGGCATTTGACGACAGTTCCTACTTCGCAGTAGGGTCGTCTGAAAAAGCTATTATTATAAAAATTTGGGGCAGAAATGCCTTCTTGAACATGTGAACATTCATACGCCTTAATAATAAACTTGTTGGGGTCTATAAATATGAATAAATAAACTGATGAGACTAGTTCAGCCAAAGAGAAGCATTGAGCTATACAGTGAGAAGTAAAGGATCCTTCCTGAATGAGCTCATTCGTAGCTCATTCACAGCGGAAACAGTACAGCATAGTATTTTTTGTGTGCCCCACAAATGCACATGTAAAAAAACAAATGAATGTTGCCTTCAATACAAAATTTCACTTGCCAATTCGGGCAGCCATAATGCACATTCCTCCAAATAGTCTTACAGTATTTGGGGAAAAAAAAATGTGATCTCTGGTTAAAGATTGAACTTTGACGTCCGTTCAAGTATTCCGTTACTCATGCATGTAGTGAACACAATATAGTAGCCATAACTAGGAAAACCAAAGGCTGGGCCTAATATAGTATATAAGAGGTCATACAATAAGTTTTGTAGTGATTCCCATGTTGTTGATGTAAACAATATTTGTTGGTCTGTACATTTGCTTAATTTCTTCTTCTTGGGATTATTGTGTGTATTAGTATTTTGTGCTGTTAGACATTCACATCCTGGAGCTAGAAACACAAGCTGCACCTGCTTTAAAACCTCTTTGGGCTGAGATCCCGCAAACGGGATCGATATGACAACAGCCAGTGAAGGTGCAGGGCGCCAAATTCAAACAACATAAATCTCATAATTAAAATTCCTCAAACATACAAGTATTTCACACCATTTTAAAAATACACTTCTCGTTAATCCCACCACAGTGTCCGATTTCAAATAGGCTTTACGGTGAAAGCACCACAAACGATTACAATACTTATTTTCCACCATAATTTGCAAATAAATTCATTAAAAATCCTACAATGTGATTTTCTGGATTTTTTTTCTCATTTTGTCTGTCATAGTTGAAGTGTACCTATGATGAAAATTACAGGTCTCTCTCATCTTTTTAAGTGGGGGAACTTGCACAATTGGTGGCTGACTAAATACTTTTTTGCCCCGCTGTATGTTAGGTCAGAGCCAAGTCACAGAAAAACACAGCCATTTTTCCAGCCAAAGAGAGGAGTCACAAAAACCAGAAATAGAAAGAGAATTAATATACATGGAACTTTAGATACCCTTCTCCTTAATGCAACCGCTGTGTCAGATTTTTTTTTTTACTTTACAGAAAAAGCACACCATGCAAAAATCTGAGTACGGAGCTCAGAGACCAAAACAACCCAAACAGATATTCGCCATGTTGGAGTCAACAGAAGTCAGAAATAGCATTATAAATATTCCCTTACCTTCGATGATCTTCATCAGAATGCACTCCCAGGAATCCCAGTTCCACAATAAATGTTTGATTTGTTCCATAAAGTTAATCTTTATGTCCAAATACCTCCTTTTGTTAGCGCGTTCAGTTCACCAATCCAAATTCATGACGCACGAGCAAACGGAAAGTCAAAAAGTTCCATTACAGCCCGTAGAAACATGTCAAACGAAGTATAGAATCAATCTTTAGGATGTTTTTAACATACATTTTCAATAATGTTCCAACCGGAGAATTCCTTTGTCTGTAGAAAAGCACTGGAACGCGAGCTAACTTTTACGTGAACGAGCGTCACGAGCTCATGGCACTCTGCCAGACACCTGGCTCAAACAGCCCTTATGAGCCCCCACTTCACAGTCGAAGCATCAAACAAGGTTCTAAAGACTGTTGACATCTAGTGGAAGCCTTAGGAAGTGCAACATGACCAATATCCCACTGTATCTTCAATAGAGAATGAGTTGAAAAACAACAAACCTCAGATTTCTCACTTCCTGGTTGGAATTTTTCTCAGTTTTTTGCCTGCCATAAGAGTTCTGTTATACTCACAGACATCATTCAAACAGTTTTAGAAACTGCAGAGTGTTTTCTATCCAAATATACTAATAATATGCATATCTTAGCTTCTGGAACTGAGTAGCAGGCAGTTTACTCTGGGCACCTTATTCATCCAAGCTACTCAATACTGCCCCCAGCCATATTAACATCTGCTAATCTGTGTACGCAACAAATAAACTTCGATTTTTACTTAACACTTCTTTTCTTAAAAATGCATTGATGGTTCAGGGCTTGTAAGTAAGCATTTCACTGTATTCGGCGCATGTGACAAATACATTTTGATTTGATGGGTGGGTGGGGTTAAGGTTTAAGAGGGTGTGAACGATGCTGAATGGGCGTAATCAAAGAAGAGCTCTCTAGGAAGGGTACAAATCTCAGCAAAATCTTTCAAAGGGCATTTTCTTCTACATGTGTTTCACCTTTTAAAGCAGCATAACTTGCCCATGTTTCTTCCAACCACATTGCATGATATACCATTTCTACGCCTCAATAGAGAAATCCAGACATATTCAATATAGCTAAAAATGTGTATCATTTTAAGTACGAGTGGTCCCAGGAATCAAACCCAATATCCAGGCGTTGCAAGCGCTATGCTCTACCAACTGAGCTACAGAGGACCACATTATCAAGGATAAAGCACAATACATTTCCATGTATTACCTCAGTGTGGTCATAGGTCCACGAGCGGAACTTCAGGGTGCAGTTCTGTTGGTCGAATGGGAAGTGTTTGACCTCGATCTTGCAGGCACTCTTATAGATAGCTGGTGGGAGCCAGAAGATGGTGCCGTTGGACAGGACGATGGCGTTGGTGAAGACCGTCACCTCATAGATACCATCAGCACTACAGTTGGAGGGAGGACACGTCAGTGAGATTTTAGGCTCTCAGAATAACAGCGTTGAATATCTTTTGACTTTGTCTGTGAATTCCCAGCAGCACCATACAATTGACTACACAATCATTTTCTTTAAAGCACATGCTTTTCCCGGAGGGTTTGATACTAACTTGTTGTACAGTACAATATCTGGGAGCCATATATGACGGGACGGAATGCGGAGCTTGTCAATCCCATCAAAGTCTGAGGGCTCCCATGACAACCTGTAATCAACCCAATTCTACGACGAGAAGGATGGTTATTAGACGTAGCAAGAGGTAAAACACTCACCTTCACCATAATGTTGTGTTCAATAATGACAGCGCGTTACATACTGTATGTATTCTGGACAGATGAGCGTTTTTCTCACCTGTGTTAGCCAGACATTGGTGATCATAATTTGTTCCCTGTCATGCTACAAAGGGAAGACATATTGTTAAATATGTATCAAACTTTTATGAATTCCATGACGTTTTGTAATTTCTATATAAACTCAAATGAAAATAAAAGAACTGAACGGTCACCCCACTGATACAATGGAATAACAAAACAAAACAGTAAAGTGCAATAGAATCCAATCCAATCAACCCACCACACTGATCAGTTGTGCCAGGGAGACCTGCAGTTGGATGGTAACTGGTTCAAACCGGTTACTGGCCGGTCGTATCAGCTTGTTGTAACGCTCTCTACTCAGTAGCCACTTCAGCAACCTCTCCTCGGACTCCGCACATAGACCGCCTGGAAATAAAGACAGCAATGAGGAAGTGGAGTGTCAGTTTACTTTCTGAATTGGAGTGTCAGTTTACTTTCTGAATTGGAGTGTCAGTTTACTTTCTGAATTAGAGTGGTGTCAGTTTACTTTCTGAATTGGAGTGTCAGTTTACTTTCTGAATTGGGAGTGTCAGTTTACTTTCTGAATTGGGAGTGTCAGTTTACTTTCTGAATTGGAGTGTCAGTTTACTTTCTGATTTGGAGTGTTAGTTTACTTTCTGAATTGACAATGTACAATAGATGCCCTGTGAAAAGGTGAGGTGTGAAGATATAGGTCAAATATGTTTCATTGCATATACAAATGGGTAACCTGTATGAGTCTGAGGTGTGACCTGGAAATCTGTTTTTTGTTGCATATCCCGACTCCCCCTGTGACACCCTCGGAGAGTGGGGTCAGAGCTAGTGATCAGCTATTATTGACGGCGACCCTGGAGAAATGAGTGTGAAGTGCCTTGCCCAAGGGCAGATCGACTGATTATTTTTCACCTTGCCGACTCTGGGATTCGAACTAGCAACATTTGGTTACTGGCACAACACTCTAAACTACCTGCCGTTCTATATACTATATATAGTAGTATATTAGTTCTGACTTAAAATAATATGTGGACAACTACAAATACCAAGGTGTCTAGCTAGACTGTAAACTCTCCTTCCAGACTCATATTAAACATCTCCAATCCAAAATTAAATCTAGAATCGGCTTTCTATTTCGCAACAAAGCCTCCTTCACTCATGCCGCTCCTCCGCTCTCTCCACTGGCTTCCAGTTGAAGCTCGCATCCGCTACAAGACCATGGTGCTTGCCTACGGAGCTGTGAGGGGAACGGCACCTCAGTACCTCTAGGCTCTGATCAGGCCCTACACCCAAACAAGGGCACTGCGTTCATCCACCTCTGGCCTGCTCGCCTCCCTACCACTGAGGAAGTACAGTTCCCGCTCAGCCCAGTCAAAACTGTTCGCTGCTCTGGCCCCCCAATGGTGGAACAAACTCCCTCACGACGCCAGGACAGCGGAGTCAATCACCACCTTCCGGAGACACCTGAAACCCCACCTCTTTAAGGAATACCTAGGATAGGATAAAGTAATCCCTCTCACCCCCCTTAAAAGATTTAGATGCACTACTGTTCCACTGGATGTCATAAGGTGAATGCACCAATTTGTAAGTCACTCTGGATAAGAGCGTCTGCTAAATGACTTAAATGTAAAATGTAAATGTAAACATACCCTCGTAAAACTGACTATCCTACCGATCCTCGACTTCGGCGATGTAATTTACAAAATAGCCTCCAACCCTTTACTCAGCAAACTGGGTGCAGTCTATCACAGTGCCATCCGTTTTATCACTAAAGCACCTTATACCACCCACCACTGCGACTTGTATGCTCTAATCGGCTGGCCCTCGCTACATATTCGTCGCCAGACCCACTGGCTCCAGGTCATCTACAAGTCTTTGCTAGGTAAAGCTCCGCCTTATCTCAGCTCACTGGTCACGATAACAACACCCACTTTTCTATTATTTTGCAAACACGGTATTTCTACTTGCACATCATCATCTGCACATCTATTACTTCAGTGTTAATTTGCTCAACTGTAATTACTTCGCTACTACGGCCTATTTATTGCCTTACCTCCTCACTCCATTTGCACACACTGTTTATAGACTTTCTCTATTGGGGTTATTGACTGTACATTTCTTTATTCCGTGTGTAACTCTGTGTTGTTGTTTGTGTCGCACTGCTTTGCTTTATCTTGGCCAGGTCGCAGTTGTAAATGAGAACTTGTTCACAACTAGCCTACCTGGTTAAATAAAGGTGAAATAAAATACAAATACAAATACAAAATGAGGATACAGTGCATTTGGAAAGTATTCAGACCCCTTGACTTATTCCACATTTTGTTATGTTACAACCTTATTCTAAAATGGATTTAAAAAATACCCAATAATGTAAACGTTTTTAGAAATGTTTACAAATCTATTAAAAATAAAAAACTGAAATATCACATTTACATTAGTATTCAGACCCTTTACTCAGTACTTTGTTGAAGCATCTTTGGCAGCGATTACAGCCTTGAGACTTCTTGGGTATGAAGCTACAAGCTTGGCACACCTGTATTTGGGGAGTTTCTGCCATTCTTCTCTGCAGATCCTCTCAAAGTCTGTCAGATTGGATGAGGAGCGTCGCTGCACAGCTATTTTCAGGTCTCTCCAGAGATGTTCGGGTTCAAGTCTGGGATCTGGCTGGGCCAATCAAGGACATTTAGAGACTTGTCCCAAAGACCCTCCTGAGCTGTCTTGGCTGTGTTTTTAGATTCGTTGTCCTGTTTTTAAGGTGAACCTTCGCCCCAGTCTGAAGCCCAGAGCCCTCTGGAGCAAGTTTTCATCAAGGATCTCTCTGTACTTTGCTCCGTTCATCTTTCCCTAAATCCTGACTATTCCCTGCCCCTGAAAAACATCCCCACAGCATGATGCTGCCACCACCATGCTTCACTGTAGGGATGGTGCCAGGTTTCCTCCAGACGTGATGCTTGGCATTCAGGACAAAGAGTTCAATCTTGGTTTCATCAGACCAGAGAATCTAAGTTCCTTTAGGTGCCTTTTGGCAAACTTCAAGCGGGCTGTCATGTGCCTTTTACTGGAGGCACGGCTTCCGTCTGGCCACTCTATCATAAAGGCCTGATTGGTGGAGTGCTGCAGATGGTTGTCCTTTGGGAATGTTCTTCCATCTCTACAGAGGAACTCTGTCAGAGTGACCATCTGGTTCTTGGTCACTTCTTCCATTTAAGAATAATGGAGGCCACTGTGTTCTTGGGGAACTTCAATGCCGCAGAAATGTTTTGGTAACCTTCCCGATCTGTACCTCGACACAATACTTTCTCGGAGCAAAAGGACTGAATTCTTATGTAAATAAGGTATTTCTGTCATTTATTTTGAATACATTTGACCTTTTCATTACGGGGTATTGTGTGTAGATTGATGAGGGAAAGTTTGTAACGTAACAAAATGTGGAAAAAGTCAAGGGGTCTTGAATACATTCAGAATGTATAGGAAGAGGATATATTATGGAAATGCATCCTATTCCCAATAAATAAACCAATAATCTGTTTTGTATTTATTAAGGATCCCCATTTGTTCCTGCCAAGGCAGCAACTACTCTTCCTGGGGTCCAAACACATTAAGGCACTTATATTACACATAAAACAGTACATTATATAACATTATTACACTACTACTCTTCCTGGGGTTTATTATGGATCACCATTAGTTCCTACCAAGGCAGCAGCTACTCTTCCTGGGGTTTATTACGGATCACCATTCGTTCCTACCAAGGCAGAAGCTACTCTTCCTGGGGTCCAAACACATTAAGGCACTTATATTACACATAAAACAGTACATTATATAACATTATTACACTACTACATATCTACAATTCAAAATGTATACCACCATACAATGTTATTTCAATATTTCCAAATTCCCTAACGTACCCAGAACAATCTAAAATCCCAACCTCTCCTCTGAGTCTGCACCTAAACCATCAGGGAAGATAATATTTCAAACGGACAATTCCCACGAGACAATAACCACTATTCAGTGTAGATCGATTCTAGCCTGGTTCCAGATGTGTTCCTGTTTGTGCCGTCTTGCCATCTCCTATAGTTTGTGTGCATATCCGTGTCTGTACCTGCGTGTCTCTCTTCAGTCCCCCCCGCTGTTCCATAAGGGTTGGTATGGTAACCACAGAGGTAAACAGATCTGGGACCAGGTTACATCAACTATGTGTTAATATAAATAGATGAAATAACATATCTGTAAACTTACCTTGGATGAGGAAACAAAAGCAGAGGCAGACAGTCCTCATCATAGCGAAGGCTTAGACAGGCGATCCCCACACAAATGATGTGGACTGTGAAGTACTGTAAGGTTCAACGGACCAGAATTATTATTATTTTTTAAATCAACCCAATCAAAATTGAGTAAAAAAAACTTTTATTCTAAAGAATAAGGATCGATTTACAGTTTCAGATGAAAATGTATTAAGTTTTAGTATTAACGATAACGGAAACCCAATCGGTATTGCAGACCTCAAAATCCTGTGATCAGTGATCAGACAGTTAAAAATATTAGATGGGTTCTATTAGCCGCAAGGGGCCGTTTCAAATTCACTGACCTGACAGTTCTGGGTTGCATATTAATGTGAGAATCAGACGTCCATATCCAGCATAAACTTATCCCAGAAACAATACAATATTATACAAACCAAAAAAAAATCATTTGATTATAGACCATTTTAAAATCATAATGCATTCAACGCACAATGTGTCATGAAACTACCAAATACAAAATCAAATCATGTTTTATTTGTCACAGACACATGTTTAGCAGATGTTATTGCGGGTGTAGCTAAATGCTTGTGTTTCTAGCTCCGACAGTGCAGTAATATCTAACAATTTCACAACAACACACAATCTAAAGTAAAGGAATTAAGAATATATAAATATTTGCGAGCAATGTCAGAGCGGCATAGACTAAAGATACGGTAGAAAAGATTCCAATGCTACTTTCTTAAGTCCAGATATTTGGGGGCCTAAACCAGAACCTTTGTTGTCACGACCTGGCCAGTCAGTATTCAGGCTGTATCACAACCGGACGTGATTGGGAGTCCCATAGGGCAGTGCACAATTGGCCCAGCGTCGTCCAGGTTTGACTGGTGTAGGCCGTCATTGTAGATCATTTTTTTCTTCACTGACTTTCCTACTTAAATAAAAGGTTAAATTTATTAAAAAATAAAACAAATATTAAGATCAGCAGTGTGGCCATAATGTTCCAGATCTGTTGTTTCCTCCTATAAGCTGGTCCCAGACCTGTTGTCTCCTATAGCCTGGTCCCAGATGTGTTTGTGCTCTTGTCATGACAATGAGTTGGCTTGATATCAGACTCCCATAAGTCCGAGTTTGCATGATATCAGACTCCCATGGATCTGACAACTATAAACACTCAGAACCGATGAACTGACAACTAGCAATCCATCCCTTGTTCTTTTTAGACCATTTATTTTCCTTAACAGATGCAGACTCTGCATCTCTCTTCCCCAAAGCTCATTATGGTGGCTGGATGTTAGTCTATATCAGTGTTTCCCCAATCCTGGGGAACCAAAAGGGTGTACTGTACATGTTTAAGGAGCAAAAGAAGATTTGGGATAGATGCCAGTGTTTCCCAATGGCATCTACGAGTTAATCTAATAATCTATAGCGTTAATTTACAAAGTACAATCTGTAATATGGTCAGCTGGTACTTTATGTGATTTGAGCACAAGTGCAACTTTAAATCAGCCCCCCGTGGCTGTGAAGGAATACTACAAGCAATATATTTTTTTGAAGTAAGTAATTGACTACAAACCCCAACCTGACTGAAGCCATTCGCTACTTATCCTCGTGAAGTGACACCGTAACGTATTTCAGTAAAGTTTTTTTTGTTTGTTTGTTTTTTTGCATTGGTAGCCTACCCTTCACGAAACATGCACAGCCAATACTAAAACTAGTTTATTGACGTGACAGTTGTCTCCCACTCCACCCCAACAAAAGAAATGAAAGTAACAAAAAAACAAAAAACAAATCACCAACAAATAATCTTAAAATTCTTTATTCATAAACTTGATGCAAGTTTATAAATTACTGTACATGGTCAAAATTCGTTTTGAAATGGAAAAAAAAATAAAAAATGAACACAAACCAAAAGCATGCCCAACGGTGCAAAACTTGACAATCTGTCCACCATTTGCTGACGAGCAGAAAATGAATTCACAATTAGTCTAGATAAGAGAAGATAACTGAACTTTTTTTTAAATGAAAAACACTGGTCCAGTCACAGAGAAGCATGGAAACCTATTAACCTATTCATCACAGAATGAACTGACTGAACTGACTGACTACCCCAAAGTGATTGAGCTCCTAAACCCTGACCAGAGATTTGGGCCCTGTCCAGAAACAGACTACCTACCCCCCTAGATCGGAAAGGATTGGGCACGTGTAAGCAATTACGGCAACATATCCACCTATCCTATCATATTGCTTAACCTCTATCAAATTGTAATCAAGGTAAAGAGTATCCAACGTCAAGAGTAGTAGAGCTGATCTAGGATCAGGTCCCTCCTGTCCACAGTCATAATTATCTATGAAGAGGAATGATCCTAGATCTGCCACTCCTGCTAAAGACACTTAATACATACAGCCTCAGTTCTCCACAAGTCCGTGTCTGGGGGTAGGAAAGGGGGCTAGGGGGTGTAATCTGGACAGGGGGGTGTAATCTGGACAGGATCTGGGTATCCGCAGGGTTCTAGAGACATGCTAAAATGTTCTACTGAGTTGACCCTAAGTTACTTTAAATGGATTCATCATGTGAAGTGAAGTTATAATCGTATTCTAACAATCAATTCTGTGCAGAAGTTAACGGGACAAGCCTTTGTCTTATCTCAAATGGCACCCTATTCCCTACGTAGTGCACTACTTTAGACCAGAGCCCTGGTCAACAGTAGTGCACTATGTAGGGAATAAAATTGTGCCATTTAAGACAGAACCTCTGTCATCTGGAGTTAAGTAGATGTAGTACAGAATTTAAAAACACCCCCCCCCCAACCCCCCTACCTGTCGACCCCTAGAAATACAACAACATGTGGCTAACATCTCCATTTTCCACATTTCTCCAGAAAATGGGCACCCGCATGCTCAACGGTCGTAGATTTAACAAATGGTTGAAACTCCCTCCAGCAATGTAAATCCATGACATGAAGTATGCAAGTCGTACACTTTGGGATGAAGGTGGAGAAGGGAGACACAGCCTGTGTGATTCAGACTGGAAACATCATTCAGACCGCTATCAATAAGGAATAGAAGAGTTGATTTAGAAATAAAAATGTTTCCCCCTGATTCAGAACAGGTGAGGTTCTTGAAGGACTTGATTTGTTATTTTAGGTATATATTGACCACTGAGGCACATCCTTGCCATTTTGTGCAAATATATATTTAACATTACATATGAGATATTTAAAAGACCTCTTGCACTATCAAAAAAAACCATAGTAGCCTAGCCTGCATATATGTATTAGTTAAGAGGCTAAAAGACAAACATACAGCAGATGCCCATAATGTTTTTGATACCAGTCAAAGCATGGGGGTGGACATGCAGAAAGGGCCCTGGGTGTCCCCAGACGCTATTCCCTATATAGTGCACTACTTTTGACCAGGGCCCTATTCCCTATATGGGGCTCTGATCAAAATGATAGGGAATAGGTTGCTATTTGGGTAAACAGTTTGTTTACCCGAGTTTCATTCAGTTCAAAACTGCTTTTGCAGAAAGGGTGAGACACCCCATAGAACAAAACACAAGAGTGCATCCCAAATGGCACCCTATTTCCCCATTGGCCCTGGTCAAACGAAGTGCACCCTATTCCCCATTGGCCCTGGTCAAAAGTAGTGCGCCCTATTCTCAATTGGCCCTGGTCAAAAGCAGTGCACCCTATATCCTATTGGCCCTGGTAAAAATAAGTGCGCCCTATTCCCTGGTCAAAAGAAGTGTGCCCTATTCCCTATTGGCCCTGGTCAAAAGAAGTGCGTCCTATTCCCTATTGGCCCTGTTCAAAATAAGTGCGTCCTATTCCCTATTGGCCCTGGTCAAAAGTAGTGCACTCCATAGGGTGCCATTTGGGAGACATATTATAGTTGCACTGCAGATGTGTTCCATGAGAAACGCGAAACAAACAAAAAACAAGGGGGAAGTAACGTCATTCCAAAACTTCCACATCAGTTCATAAGAGCAATTTATACTTACACAGTATAATACAGTAATCCTTCTTATTAGTACACAAAACAAAAAAAACAAAAATGAGATATTTAGCCCAACATTCTTGGTATACAAGGTGAAAAACAAAGAACCTCCCCATACACTGTTTATATGTTCAGCCAAGCCTTGTATTCTACCTCCCAAACGGCAGCTTATTCCTCACATAGTGAACTACTTTTGTTTGACCTAAGCCCTACTAAAAAAAAGTAGTTTACTATATAAAGGAAATAGGGGTGTCATCTGGGACATGCATAAGATGTTATTACATTACCAGGACAAGGAAGATCCCCCTCCAAATAGTGAACTGTGTTTCAACTTAGGAAGCTATAGAATTTAGAATATGTTACCCTCTTCCTGGAGATCTACCGTCCTGTAGGTTCAGTCCAACCCTCTTCCTGGAGATCTACCGTCCTGTAGGTTCAGTCCAACCCTCTTCCTGGAGATCTACCATCCTGTAGGTTCAGTCCAACCCTCTTCCTGGAGATCTACCATCCTGTAGGTTCAGTCCAACCCTCTTCCTGGAGATCTACCGTCCTGTAGGTTCAGCCCAACCCTCTTCCTGGAGATCTACCGTCCTGTAGGTTCTGTCCAACCCTCTTCCTGGAGATCTACCGTCCTGTAGGTTCTGTCCAACCCTCTTCCTGGAGATCTACCGTCCTGTGGGTTTTCAGTCCAACCCTCTTTCTGGAGATCTACCGTCCTGTAGGTTCAGTCCAACCCTCTTCCTGGAGATCTACCGTCCTGTGGGTTTTCAGCCCAACCCTCTTCCTGGAGATCTACCGTCCTGTAGGTTCTGTCCAACCCTCTTCCTGGAGATCTACCGTCCTGTAGGTTCTGTCCAACCCTCTTCTTGGAGATCTACCGTCCTGTGGGTTTTCAGTCCAACCCTCTTTCTGGAGATCTACCGTCCTGTAGGTTCAGTCCAACCCTCTTCCTGGAGATCTACCGTCCTGTGGGTTTTCAGTCCAACCCCAATTTAAAACACACCTGATTCTACTAATTAACTGCTCAACAAGACTGTAACTAGATGAATCAGAACCAAAAAATTATGGTTGGACTAAAAACCTACAGGTCAGTAGATCTCCAGGCAGAGGGTTGGACTGAAAACCCACAGGACAGTAGATCTCCAGTTAGAGGGTTGAACTGAAACCCCACAGGACAGTAGATCTCCAGTTAGAGGGTTGGACTGAAACCCCACAGGACAGTAGATCTCCAGTTAGAGGGTTGGGCTGAAAACCTACAGGACAGTAGATCTCCAGGCAGAGGGTTGGGCTGCCTTGCTATAGCCCAATGAAAACACTGTCCTGTAATAATAACATGATCGATTGAAAACATACAATTGTGTAAGTCTCACAAATGCTTCAACCTCCAATGAAAGCTGACTATAGTAAACTGACTACTAACTAGTAACTGAAGGAGGGTGTTTGTCTGAGGGAGAGGTAAAAAATTAAAAATCAGAGCTTTACTTTACAAGTTTGGTGCAGGAATGGATAAGAGTGAACGGTACATAGCCACAGCATCTTTCATCCCTCTACGTCTCATGTGTGTTGTGCCACGGAAGCCTCGTACACTACGCTCTAGCACGGTTGGTCCCAGGTATGTTTTGTGCGGTCTTGCCAAGTCCTGTGGCATTTTGGAAAGAACGCACAAAACAGATCTGGAACCACCGGCGTCTTTAAATGCAAGTACAACAAGTGGTCGCCATGTCATGAGCAGACCCACCAACCACCAAATAAAAACACTGGATTGTTATCTACTCATAAAGGCCTCTTAATGTTAGCATGGCGCTAACCACTCTCTACAGGGTTGCGTTAGCTCTGCTAATGCTAACTTCAGATGGCTATACCTTTAACGGTGCAAGTCGAAGAACTGCGCGCTGTGAAAGCGAACGAGAAGGTATATTAACCTCAGTGTCGGTTGGGAGGAACAAAACTATCCTAGTTTGCATTCCTTACTAATAAAACAAGAGGGTCATAATGCTTATACAACACCTAGATCCAAAATGGCACCCAATTCCCTATATAGTGCACTATGAAGAGAATACAGTGCCATGTCAGACACAACACCTAGATCCAAAATGGAATCCCATTCCCTATATAGTGCACTATGAAGAGAATACAGTGCCATGTCAGACACAACACCTAGATCCAAAATGGCACCCCATTCCCAAGATACTGCAATATTTTAGACCAGGGACCAATAGAGCTCTTGTCAAAAAAGTAGTGCACTATGTAGGGAATAGGGTGCCTTTTGGGACAGACACAAAACCTTCTGGCCTCACACCAGAGACATCCTCCTGCATTCTGAGACATCAGTCTGTGGCCGGTAAGCACACCTGTCCTGCCCCCCCAATGTTATATTTAAGACAGGTACATGGATTTACAAAATGACAGGTGGAGCCCAGTTCAACTATAGTACATGAATAATATTCAGGCTGGGTGTGGTGACTGGGGATCAATAGCTGCATGCTACAGGACAGCAAGGAGATGGTATTGAGTGATTCCCTATATCAGGACTGCCCAACCCTCTTCCAGGAGATCTACAGTCCTGTGGGTTTTCAGCCCAACCCTCTTCCAGGAGATCTACAGTCCTGTGGGTTTTCAGTCCAACCCACTTCCAGGAGATCTACAGTCCTGTGGGTTTTCAGTCCAACCCACTTCCTGGAGATCTACAGTCCTGTAGGTTTTCAGCCCAACCCACTTCCTGGAGATCTACAGTCCTGTAGGTTTTCAGCCCAACCCACTTCCAGGAGATCTACAGTCCTGTAGGTTTTCAGCCCAACCCACTTCCAGGAGATCTACAGTCCTGTGGGTTTTCAGCCCAACCCACTTCCAGGAGATCTACTGTCCTGTAGGTTTTCAGCCCAACCCACTTCCTGGAGATCTACAGTCCTGTAGGTTTTCAGCCCAACCCACTTCCAGGAGATCTACAGTCCTGTGGGTTTTCAGCCCAACCCACTTCCTGGAGATCTACAGTCCTGTGGGTTTTCAGCCCAACCCACCTCCTGGAAATCTACTGTCCTGTAGGTTTTCAGCCCAACCCACCTCCTGGAGATCTACTGTCCTGTAGGTTTTCTACAGTCCTGTGGAAGTGGGTTGGGCTGAAAACCTACAGGACAGTAGATCTCCAGGAAGTGGGTTGGGCTGAAAACCTACAGGACAGTAGATCTCCAGGAAGTGGGTTGGGCAGCCCTGGGCTACATAGTTGACTGCTTTTGCCCAACCATTTATCTGAAACCCATAGCAGAGATGCTTTGCTTTATTTCTAAGAGCTTGGTCAACATTCTGTTTGTATTCCCATAGGGCCCTGGTCAAAAGTAGTGTAGTGTGTAGGGAATAGGATGTTATTTAGGACAGAACTTCAGACTCAGTTTAAAGCCCCTCCTACATCCTAGTCACACACCATTTTGTCACCAATCTGGCTCAAGGGACATTAAACAAGCCAGCAAGTACAATTACAATTTTAAGCGTATAATATTTTAACAATGCCTGCAATTTGTACCAGTAAATATTACACAAAGTGAGGAGGAATAAGGAGCAGTGTCACGAAAGATGACATCACTGAAACATCATCCTCATCATCATCATCATCATCATCTTCTTCGCTTTAAATTCAAACGGTCATCACAGAGCATTCAGTTAAATCCCACTGACCATGCCGTGGCTGTAAGGTAAGAGCTGACAGAGTCACACTAAAAACAGAGAAGGACATGGCTACGAACAAACCAACTAGCTCTCGTCTTGTCAGAACATCAGTGTTCTCTCTCTCTCTCCCAGGAGAAACAGATGGTGATTTTATGTCAAGCCCACGTTGTCACACCAGCGTATGTACAGAAAAAAACAAAAACATTCTCCACATTTTTAAGAGAAGGGAAAACAAGAACCTTTCTGTGTAGAGAAAAAAAAAAGAAACAAAAGATGTGCACGATGCCCTCAGTCTCCACAAACACGGCCCTCAGAGGAAGTGGAGTGACGACGGGGGGGCTAGCCTATTGTTGGACCAGGCAGAGATACTGGTCAACTGAGCCGCCGCCGACGACAGGCGAGATGGAAGAATTTTGTCAGTTGGTTTCCAGGAGAAAAATTATTTACTTACTCCTGATAAGTCAGAAGGGAGAAAATAGTCCGCCCCCCACCCCCCTCTCAAAAAAAAAAAAAAAAAAAAAAAAAAAAACGAAACAAAAGAAAGTTTTTGACCCAAAGACATTATTCTGTTCCCAGTGAGTATGAGGAGTGACTTCTTTAGCCGTCTTCTTTAGGAGGTGTGTACCAGCCTGAACAAAAATAACACAGGAGGTTGCCATGGTACCCACTGGTGTATATATTATCAATATTATACATCAATCAACCTCCTATGGATTGATAGTTGAGACTTACCATTCTTTTCGTGAATCTGGACCAGGGATTTGTATGACTGTTGTGCTCTGGCAAGGTTGTACTGGTTCTGAAAGGAAATAAATAAATAAATTAAAGCAGATCAGACTCATCTTCAACAACCTCATAACTCTGGTACCAATTACCAGGATGTTGAATGCATTAGCCTACCTTATTGGCTCCAAACTGCACTCTGGCTTTTCCTTTGACTAAAGTGGCATTGATCTGCATGATCACAGACTCTATGGAATAGGCACTGCTCCAGCCCTGAAACAAAGTAAAGAAATACATCATTAGGCCGATTTTCACCTGGTCACTTCTGTCAGAAGAGAGCAACAAAGGAGAGAAGACAATTGAGCTAAGAGAAAGAGCCAACTTCCTCAAGCACTTTGGTTAGGGATGAACATTGTGTGAATGGTTAAATATGATCCAGACCTGTTTTGTGAGAAGTTCCATACACAAGGCCCCTCCGCCAAGAACGTAACTGAAACAGAATGAATGAAGAGAAGTATTAGCTCAGTACCAGTTCAAGATGGAGAAGTACCAGGACCGGTCCACGTAACCAGACAACGATGAGGCCCATCTCATCCTTGTCATTTAGCAGACACTCAACGTACCAGTGTATTCAACATAAAGTAGCTATGTACGACAACTACATATCACAGTAGGTATAATAATTTGTTCTTAACTGACTTGCCTCGTTAAATAAAAAGATACAAAAAATAAAATAAAAATATATTTTTTTAAGTTGTTTAAAAAAAAGGTCATGTTCCTTTTATCATCAAACTATTCTCATTGGTTAAAACAGTAGTTCAGAATGATTTGCATTTGTGATGGATAATGACACAATGAACCGATCCCCCGAGGACACAATGAACCGATCCCCCCGAGGACACAATGAACCGATCCCTCCGAGGACACAATGAACCGATCCCCCGAGGACACAACGAACCGATCCCCCGAGGGACACGAACCGATCCCCCGAGGACACAACGAACCGATCCCCGAGGGACAACGAACCGATCCCCGAGGACACAACGAACCGATCCCTCCGAGGACACAACGAACCGATCCCTCCGAGGACACAACGAACCGATCCCTCCGAGGACACAATGAACCGATCCCTCCGAGGACACAATGAACCGATCCCCCCGAGGACACAATGAACCGATCCCCCCGAGGACACAATGAACCGATCCCCCCGAGGACACAATGAACCGATGCCTCCGAGGACACAATGAACCGATGCCTCCGAGGACACAATGAACCGATGCCTCCGAGGACACAATGAACCGATGCCTCCGAGGACACAATGAACCGATCCCCGAGGACACTCCGATCCCTCCGAGGACACAACGAACCGATCCCTCCGAGGACACAATGAACCGATCCCTCTGAGGACACAACGAACCGATCCCCGAGGACACAACGAACCGATCCCTCCGAGGACACAACGAACCGATCCCTCCGAGGACACAACGAACCGATCCCTCCGAGGACACAATGAACCGATCCCTCCGAGGACACAATGAACCGATCCCTCCGAGGACACAACGAACCGATCCCTCCGAGGACACAACGAACCGATCCCTCCGAGGACACAACGAACCGATCCCTCCGAGGACACAACGAACCGATCCCTCCGAGGACACAACGAACCGATCCCTCCGAGGACACAATGAACCGATCCCTCCGAGGACACAATGAACCGATCCTTCCGAGGACACAATGAACCGATCCTTCCGAGGACACAATGAACCGATCCCTCCAAGGACGTCACTGAGGAGCACTCACCCGCCAGACAGCACAGGAGAGACGACCCGTACGAACGGTGGGTCAAAAGGAAAGTTATCCTGCAAGAGTCAAACAAGAAGAAATATGTTTTTAGCTCAAAACCTCTTTCACGTCAAATAAAAGACAAATTAACGTATAAAATAATAATAATAAATCAATTTTTTTTAACTTACTTTATATGAGAAACTGAGCAGAATGTAGTCCACCCCTTCCTTCTCCTTCATAACTTGCAAGTCACTATGTAACGGACTATCTGGATCTACCCTGTTAAAATAAATGACCGAATGATTAGACTATATTATCCGGACTTGGACAGCTAGGAAACTACACATCTCTATGAAATAATACCCGGATCTGAATACTTACGTTCTTATTTTGACGTGCCATTCATAAAGGCTGTCATTGACTAGCTCCACTGAATAAATACCTGGAAATTAATAACAAGATATATACAGGTGAACATCACTGTAAAAAAAACAGACGGATTTTGATGGGGATTTTTTTCTCCCTCCCAATTATGCGTGGACATGGACCCTAAGGAGTTAATAAACATGTTATGATTGTTTTCATCAGCCCAGATCTACAAGCACTGAAGGGTTTGAGCCAATGGGGAGGAGTAGACACTGAACAGTTTGAACCAATGGGGAGGAGTAGACACTGAACAGTTTGAACCAATGGGGAGGAGTAGACACTGAACAGTTTGAACCAATGGGGAGGAGTAGACACTGAACAGTTTGAACCAATGGGGAGGAGTAGACACTGAACAGTTTGAACCAATGGGGAGGAGTAGACACACTGAACAGTTTGAACCAATGGGGAAGGGTAGACAAAATCCAGCTATTTTTTATACAGCACATTTCAGGAATGCAACGCAATGTGCTTCACAGGAGAAAACTAATACAAAAACAATGAAAATAAAAGCTGAAATCTTTACTACACAACAAACTAAATCATTACAAAAACTGAATGACTAAAAAAAGGTGAGGGCCAACTGGGGAGGCCCAGACACTAAAGGGGGAGGCCCAGACACCAAAGGGGGAGGCCCAGACACCAAAGGGGGAGGCCCAGACACCAAAGGGGAGGCCCAGACACCAAAGGGGAGGCCCAGACAATGAAAAAGGGGGAGGCCTAGACAACAAAGGGGAGGCCCAGACACTGAAGGGAGGCCCAGACACCAAAGGGGAGGCCCAACAAAGGGGAGGCCCAGACACCAAAGGGGGAGGCCCAGACACCAAAGGGGAGGCCCAGACACCAAAGGGGAGGCCCAGACACCAAAAGGCCCAGACACCAAAGGGGAGGCCCAGACACCAAGGGGGAGGCCCAGACACCAAAGGGGAGGCCCAGACACCAAAGGGGGAGGCCCAGACACCAAAGGGGGAGGCCCAGACACCAAAGGGGGAGGCCCAGACACCAAAGGGGGAGGCCCAGACACCAAAGGGGAGGCCCAGACACCAAAGGGGAGGCCCAGACACCAAAGGGGAGGCCCAGACACCAAAGGGGAGGCCCAGACACCAAAGGGGGAGGCCCAGACACCAAAGGGGAGTCCCAGACACCAAAGGGGAGGCCCAGACACCAAAGGGGGAGGCCCAGACACCAAAGGGGGAGGCCCAGACACCAAAGGGGAGGCCCAGACACCAAAGGGGGAGGCCCAGACACCAAAGGGGGAGGCCCAGACACCAAAGGGGGAGGCCCAGACACCAAAGGGGGAGGCCCAGACACCAAAGGGGGAGGCCCAGACACCAAAGGGGGAGGCCCAGACACCAAAGGGGGAGGCCCAGACACTAAAAGGGGAGGGGTAGACACTAAAGGAATGGAGTATCTTAGTAGTGTCTGATCTGCATGCAATTTGACTAGTTGAGACATAAAAAGTGTATTGATAGAGAAGTGAACTCCTCTATTACAGTAAAATAATGTCTCAATGTGTTTGTGTCCATAACACCAATTATTTTGGACCAAACCTCAAATGTAAATAGTGAGTTGAAACCGCTTGTCAGAGAGGAAGATATGATCTCTCAACTTAGTTGGCGTGAGGTTAAAAAAAAAGGGGAAAAAAGAAAAATCACACACAAAAATATATATATATCGCCCAGTCCTAAACTGAACCAGGCCAGGACTCACCTGTCTTGTAACTCTGTGATCTGTAGATCTCCCTGAGTTCCTTCATGAGACGATCGGAGGCCTGAACGGAACCAGAGACGGCACCCTGAAACAGGCATCACAACACCACTGGGATCAGAACCAGGCTAACAGAGGACCATTTCTCAATCCAGTCCTCCGGGACACAGCTACTTTTAATCTATTCCAAAACACTCAACACACCTGATTTAGCCAATCATGGGCTTTATGATTAGTGAACTTGTTGAATCAGGCGAGCTAGTTTTTGGAATGGATTCAATTTTGCTGGTGGTCCCCAAGGACTAGGTTAAGAAAAAAAACAGAGACACTATATAACTGTAGAAATGTTCCCGTCCCCCCCTGAAAAAGAAGAAAGAAACCTTACCGAATGAGCACTTACGTTCAAGTGGTCCTGCCTCTGGTTCTTACGGATCTTCTCAAGGATGGCCAGGTTCTCCTTCAAATCAAATTGTATTTATATAGCACATTTCGTACCAAAAAAGAAATGCAGTAGGAAGTGCTTAATTTAATAATAAAAAGTTAGATGAAAAAAATAATTTATTTGTAAATATAAATATATATATATATAAATACACATATATATATATATATATATATAAATAAGATAGTAAAACAATAGTAAAAGATGTATGTATGTATAATGAAATGGATACTAGCAAATTTCTCCTATGAATTACATTAGCGAATAAAAGTATAAAAAAGGTATTGTGTAAAAAAATGTAAGAGGCATAAAAAAAAAAACATGTAGGGAAGACTAACACGCCTAACAGTCTAACACGCCACTCCATGTCATTTTCCAAAGAGACTGGCCTTTTCGTCAAATCTCAACATTCAATATGCAGCTGGGATTTATGGCTGAGTTGGTCATTGGTGGTTGGAAATAACATTTTGACAGGTTTCCACTGAAGCAATTGTAATGAAAAGTCCACCACAATACACCCAAGAGTTTCCTGATTAGCAAGGGGGTAGTATGTGTTCATTTTCATTGAGTATTTAAAACAGTTTGAGATCATTGTGAGGGGTCTTCGGCAGTGGTTGAATGGGGAAATAGGAAAATAGGGACTTCCCAGGAAAAGGCAAAAGTAACCAAGGGTGGCGGGGCTTAGCGAAGGGTCACAATTGCATGTATTTAGTTAGCGTATTTAAAGACATTAGCTAGCAACTTTTGACAGACTGGTTTCGACCGGACAAAATCAGCTACTTTTTAAAAACCGAAAATTTTGCGAGCTGCTATTTTTGTATAGCTTTCAAATAAGCACATTCTTCTCCTCTACCCGGCAACACTTCACCAGGTCATTGGTGTACAAGAGATGTGTCCTGTAAATATACCTGGTAAAATAATGGTTAATAAACTATCAGGGGGGATTCCATAAAATTAGATTTTGTATTTCCTGAATTCTGTTTTCATTTCCTGGTTAGGGATTTTTTCAGTTTTTTTAACAGAGTATTCATAATGCCAAAGCCGTTTGTGTTCGTTTCCATTAATTCTACAATATAGGTAAAAGGTAAATCACTCAGTTCTGCTAACACTAGCACCATTGCGTCTTGTCTGAGCTCGCAGGTCTCGCAGCGTTCCGTTTCCTGAAAAGGGCATCTGCTGGAACCAGACGCTATTGGCCTCTTTGGTAAACGACACAGAGTACAAGGAGTGGAACGTAATAGCTGAAAAGACGCGACCAGGCTAGGGAAGACGGTAAAAAGAAAAGCGTTCCACAGGGCTGGTGGCCCATGTGGAGTCCAATGCTTCCCACAGTATGGTCAAGTTGGTTGAATGTCCTTTGGGTGGTTGGATTATTCTTGATACACAGATTTTTTTGTTGGCACCCCCCCCCAATTTTGTGGTATCCAATTGGTAGTTACAGTCTTGTCCTATCGCTGCTACTCCTGTACGGACTTGGGAGAGGCGAAGGTCAAGAGCCATGCGTCCTCCGAAACACAACCAGCCGAGCCGTGCTGCTTCTTGACACAATGCTCACCCGGAAGCCAGCCGCACCAAAGTGTCGGGAGGAAACACAGCACACCTGGTGACCGTGTCAGCGTGCATTCTCCAGGCCCGCCACAGGAGTCGCTGGGGCACAATGGTACAAGGACATCTCGGGTGGCCAAACCCTCACCTAACCTGGACAACACTGGGCCAATTGTACGGCGCCTCATGGGTCTCCCGGTCGCGGCCGGCTGCAACACAGCCCGGGATAAAACCCGGGTCTGTAGTGACACCTCAAGCACTCAATGGCACACATACACAATACATGTCTCAAGGCATAAAAATCATTCTTTCACCTGTCCCCCCCCTCTACAACTACACTTAAGTGGATTGAACAAGTGACATCAATAAGTCTGTCATGGAAAGAGCAAGTGTTCTTAATGTTTTGTAGACAGACAGATGCATGCAGGGTAATTACCTTCTCTATTCCGTCATCCTCTGACTTCTTCCCGTCCACTGGCTCCTCTTCCTTCATCTCATAGTGGTCCAAGTCTTCAATGTCCTGCTGAACATAATCTACAGTTTTATTGCATATTGTATAGAAACACAAGAAGTTTATGATGAATGTGGACATTATCGGTCTCCATACAAACACATAGTAGGGTTGGGCGGTCTTAAAATGACAGATCGTCCAATCCAAACATGGCAGGAATAGACGATAGAGGTCAATTGGCGGGAAGAAGGCAATATACAAGGACACATTGCTAGGCCTAAACAGTGTTAGACCTTGTTATTTTGGCAAGTCTAGGCGAAAGAATGATTTACAAATTGGTAGGGCCTTTTATATTTTGTCCATAAAAATACTTATATGACTTATTAAAAACATTTTTTTTTTTTTAAATTGGCATTTATTTAACAAGTCAGTTTAGGAGAGAAAAAAAAAATCTGATTTACAATGACAGCCTACCCCAGACAAACACGGACCACGCTGAGCCAATTGTGTACCGCCCTAGGGGACTCCCAATCACGGCCCGGATGTGATGCCACTAGCACTGAGATAGCAGTGCCTTTAGACCGCTGCGCCACTCGGGAGCGCAAGTCATGTGTCAAGCTACATTATTAATAACATAACGCAAGACAACAGTCTAACCACCTAATACATTGTATTCAGAAAATATTCACACCCCTTGACTTCTTCCACATTTTGTTGTATTACAGACAGAATATAAAATTGATTACATTGAGATTGTGCCACTGGCCTACACACACACAACCCCATAACGTCAAACGTGGATTTATGTTTTTCAGCATTTTTACAAAATAAATACAAATAAAAGGCTGAGTCAATAAGTATTCAACCCTTTTGTTATGACAAGCCTAAATAAGTTCAAGAGAAAAAAAAAATCACAAGTCACATACGTTGCATGACTCACTCTGTGAACAATAATAGTGGTTAACATGATTTCTGAATGACTACCTCATCTCTACACATGGGTAAAACATTTTAAAAAGAAGACATTGAATATCCATTTGAGCATGGTGAAGTTATTAATTATACTTTGGCTGGTGTATCAATACACCCAGTCACTAGAACACAGATATAGACGTCCTTCTTAACTCAGTTGCCGGAGAGGAAGGAAACGGCTCAGGGATTTCACCATTAAGCCAATGGTGATTTTAAAACAGAGTTTAATGGCTGTGATAGGAGAAAACTCAAGATGGATCAACAACATTGTAGTTACTCCACAATACTAACCTAAATCACAGAGCATTTTTTTTTGCCTGTACAGAAAAATAGTCCAAAACATAAGACAAATACACACTGGAGTTACCTACCAAGACGTCATTGATTGTTCCTGAGTGGCCTAGTTACAGTTTTGACTTAAATTGGCTTGAAAATCTATGACAAGACTTGAATATGTCTGTTTAGAAATGATCAACCACCAACTTGATAGAACGTGAAGAATTTTTTTAAAGAATAATATACAAATATTGTACAATCCATGTGTGCAAAGCTCTTAGAGAATTTACCCAGAAAGACTCACAGCTGTAATCGCTGGCAGTGGGTGCTCCTACAAAGTATTGACTCAGGGGTGTGAAAACTTAAGTAAATGAGATATTTCTGTATTTAATTTTCTATAAATTTGCAAAAATGTCTAAAAACATGTTTTCACTTCGTCATTATAGGGTATTGTGTAGATGGGTCAGAAATATTTTGATTATATTCATTTAGAGTTCAGGATGTAACAACAAAATGTGGAATAAGTCAAGGCTTATGAAATACTTTCTGAAGGCAGTGCTTGCATTGAAAATGTAAGCTACGGCAAATAGACCATTTGGCACATCACCCTGCTGTGTGCAGAACAGCGCTGTGCTATTGTGCTGCCAGACTCCGGAGGTGCAGTCAAATTCCAATATGCTAAACCCTGTTTGTGACATCACGATGGCCGTCACCATCGACGATGGCTGTCAAGCGTCCGTCGATCGATGACGCAACCGTAAAACCGCCCAACCCTGGTACATACGTAGGTAAACATGTACAGACACACACACCTCGCCCATTTCTTCTTCATCCTCCTCCTCGGATGTCACTTCATCCGCTGGTCCATGCTATACAGGAGAGTGGGAAAAAGAATATACAACAAAAAAAAGACTGTTTGTATCAATGGTGTATGGAATGTTTCCCAGGCCCAGAATACGAGGCTTGCCTTGCTGTCGCCATCCACAAATCACTATATTTCCATTTAAATCTGATGCAAATAATGTTAGCCAGAATTATGTATCCAAAAATGTGATTCAAAACCAACTGAATATCGTCTGGCTTCAAAACTGTGGGTTCCACCAATTCTAGATTCTTTTTTATACGAGGTTGTCAGTCTTACCATAGAAATATAATTGAATTCTAAAATGAGCCCTACCTTGCGCTCTGGGTTGATGGGCCCAGCAGGGAGTGGCTGATCTAGCATCTCAACATCTGGGTGCTGTGGCAGGTTGTACAGCCGACACAGGTCACAGATGAGACGCTTTAGCTGCTGTAGGAGCTGGGAGAGAGAGCGAAAGAAAAATAATAATAAACAGGTCAACTATCATTCTACAGCAGCTACAATATCTCTGAACCCTTTTTCACAATAATACAATACCTACAACGCTTTGCTGTAAATGATCAAACAATTTTGAAGGAGGTATTGTGATTTCCATGAGAGTCAGAGCAACTTAGTCAGTGTTCTTTGTGGCTCAGTCGGTAGAGTATGACACTTGTAACGCCATGGGTCATTGGGTTACATTCCTTCTGGGGGAAAAAATGATGCCCGTATGACTAAGTCGCTATGGATAAAGGCATCTGCTAAATGGAACGTACTGTGCCTTTGCAAAGTATTTCATAGCCCTAGACTTTATCCACATTGTGTTGTGTTACAAATTGGGATATAATTTATTTTTATGATCTACACAAAATACTCTAAAATTGCAAAGCCCAAGAAAAATGCATTTTTTTAATTATTAAAAAATTAAATGTATACGTCTTGATTAGATAAGAATTCAACCCCAAGTCAATACACGTTATAATCACCATAGTCAACGAGGACAACTGAGGTTTTCTGGGTAAATTCTCTACGTGCTTTACACACACCTGGATTGTACAATATTTGCACATTATTATTATTTTTTAAACCTTCATGCTCTGTCAAGTTGGTGGTTGATCAAATGAAATGTGATTGGTCACATACACATATTTATTTGATTTATTTATGTTCCTAGTCCCAACAGTGCAGTCGTTTCTAACAATTCACAACAATACACACAAATCTAAAAGTAAAATAATGCAATTAAGAAATATATAAATATTAGGACGAGCAATGTCTGAGTGGCACAGACTAAAATACAGGAGAATACAGTATATATATATATATATATATTAAAATGAGTAAAACAGTACATAGACTTTACACATACTGAGTGTACAAAACATTATGATCATCTTCCTAATATTGAGTTTATTGAAGGAACTCTGGAGCTCTGTCAGAGTGATCCTCGGTTTCTTGGTTCCCTGTCTCTCCCTGTCCAAGGCCCATCTCCCCCGATTGCTCAGTTTGGCGGGGCGGACATCTCTAGGAAGAGTCTTGGTGGTTCCAAACTTCTTCTATTTAAGAATGATGGGAGGCCACTGTGTTCTTGGGGACCTTCAATGCTGCAGAAATGTTTTGGTACCCTTCCCGAGATCTGTGCCTTCGACACATCTTGTTTTGGAGCTGTACGGACAATTCCTTCGACCTCATGGCTTGGTTTCTGCTCTGACATGCAGTCAACTGTGAGACATTATATAGACAGGTGTGTGCTTTTCCAAATCATGTCCAATCAATTGAATTTACCACAGGTGGACTCCAATAAAGTTGTAGAAACATCAAGGACTTCAAGTCTCATAGCAAAGGGTCTGAATACTTATGTATATATGGCTGGTTTTCCTTTTGTTATCTGTGATTGTCTGGAGTCTCTGCCATATACATCTTGAGTCTGAGCCGTTGAATTGCGACTCCACTGTCTCTGTACTGACGTTTTGCATGACCAGTGTTGAATAGACCTTAGCATGGGTACTTCCTGTTTGAGTTTCTGCCTATAGGGAGGAGCAGAACGAAGTTGTGATCCGATTGTCCGAAGCGAGGGTGGGGGGAGGGCCTTGTAGCCATCCCGGAAAGGAGAGTGGTCCAGAGTTTTGAAGTGCCAATACTACAGGCAAATGTGTTGACAGAACTTCGTTAGCGTTTTCCTCATTTTCTTTGTTAAAGTCCCCCGCTACAATAAATGCAGCCTTGGGATGTGGTATCCAGTCTGCACAAAGTCCAGTGACGTTCCTTGAGGGCCATTGTGGTATCGGCTTGAGGGGGAAAAAATACACAGCTGTGACTATTGTCGAGGTATTCTAGATTGTGTGAACAAAAGGACTTAAGTTCCTGTACGATATCACAATCACAGCACGAGTAGTTAATCATGAAACATACACCTCTGCTTTTCTTCTTCACAGAGAGTTCTTTATATCTGTCTGCGCGATGTACTGAGAACCCAGCTGGCTGTATGGACAGGGACAGTATATCCGGAGAGAGCCATGATTCTGTGAAACAGAGTATGTTACAATACCTGATGTCTCTCTGGAAGGAGATCCTCGCCCTGAGCTCGTCTACTTTATTGTCCAGAGACTGAACATTAGCGAGTAATATACTCGGAAGCGGTGGATGGTGTGCACGCCTCCCGTGTCGGACTAGATATCCACTCAGAATAGTTCTCCGCTGGTGGTATCTTGGAGCAACCTCTGGGATGAGTTCAATTGCCTTGGTGGGTACGAACAAAGGATCCAATTCGGGAAAGTTGTATTTCTGGTCAGAATTATGGCGATTTACCGTATGTATTAACACAAAAATATTCTGGGCTAATGTAAGAATTAACACACAAAACAAAAATACTGCAAAGTTGACATTTTCAAGTCTTGCCATGGATTTTCAAGCCGATTTATGTCAAAACTAACTAGGCCTCCCGGGAACATTTAAGGTTTGCCTTGATAAGCACCTCCAGTGTACAAAACATTAGGAACACCTGCTCTTTCCATGATATTGACAGACCAGGTGAATCCAGATGAAAGAGGGGGATTCTAAGTTGACATTGTTTTAAGAACGTCATACCGCGGATCATTTAGCTATTTGATGTTGAATTGTAGTACCGCTTTAGCTATTAAAAAAAAAAAGTTAATAAGATATTGAATTTGGACTTTACTACTGTAGCCCATAGAAGTAGTAGTTAAATAACAAACACATAATTAGAAGAAAAAAAACGACATCGTAAGGATTACATTTTTGAAGTGTCTGTCCAATATCTAAGAGAACCTGTATAAGAAAATTCAGGAAAGATTAGTTTAAAAAAAAAACACATTTAATCCGTTATTTTAGTTGGCACAAAACTACCTCTATTCGTCATTTTTATTTTCCTTCACTACCTCCATTTATGGGGATCTTTGTTACTTAGATTAACGCACCAACTCTTGACTAGAGGGTTTGAATGTCACCTGTTAAATTCACTTCAATCCGTGTAGATGAAGGGTAGGAAACAGGTTAAGGAAGGATGTTTAATCGTTCAAACTATTAAGACATGGATTGTGTATGTGCGCCATTCAGAGGGTGAATGGGAAAGACAAAAGATTGAAGTGCCTTTGAACGGGGTATGATAGTAGGTGCCAGGATGCATCGGTTTGAGTGTGTTAAGAACTGCAACGCTGCTGGGTTTTTCATGCTGAACAGTTTCCCGTGTGTATCATGAATGGTCCACCATCCAAAGGACATCCAGCCAAGTTGATAACTATGGGAATCATTGGAGTCAACATGGGCCAGCATCCCTGTGGAACACTTGACACCTTGTAGAGTCCATGCCCCAACAAATTGAGGCTGTTCTGAGGGACAGGGGGGTGCAACTCAATATTAGGAAGGTGTTCTTAATGTTTTGTATACTCAGTATATTTTTAGCAATAAGGCCCGAGGGGTAGTGTTATACGGCCAACATACACGGCTAATGGCCGTGTATATAGTCAAAGCCCTTAGCCGTGGTATATTGACCATATCGTGCCTTATTAGTATTATAAACTGGTTACCAATGTAATTAGAGCAGTAAAAATAAATGTTTTGTCCTACCCGTGGTATACGGTCTGATACACCACGGCTGTCAGCCAATCAGCATTCAGGGCTCGAACAACAGTATATAATTGGCCTCAAGTTTTAGGTTATTGTCCTGCTGACAGGTGAATTTGTCTCCCAATGTCTGTTGAAAGCAGACTGAGCCAAGTTCTGTTAGGATTTTGCCTGTGCTTAACGCTATTCAGTTTCTTTTATGCTGAAACTCATTAGTCCTTGCCAATGACAAGCATATCCATAACATGATACAGCCACTACCATGCTTCAAAATACGAAGCGTGGTACTCAGTGATGTGTTGTGTTGGATTTGCCCTAAACCAGAATACATAGTAGACAGGACAAAAAGTTTATTTATTTGACTTATTGCAAACGGGATGCATGTTTTGGAATATTTTTACTCTGTACGGACTTCCTTCTTTTCACTGTAATTTAGGTTAGTATTGTGGAGTAACTACAATGTTGTTGATCCATCCTCAGTTTTCTCCTATCAGAGCCATTCAACTTACTTTTTGAAAGTCACCAATTGGCCTCATGGTGACTTAGCTCTCAGATTAGCAAATCATGTCACGATGACTTGGTTAGTACAGGCGAGCAAGAATGATTGCTCTTTGTCATGGAAATAGTTGTAGTGTTTAGCTGTATATAGTCAGCTACCTAAAATCCTTTTTGTGTGTGTGTGTGTGTGTGTGGGCATGTTTCTGCCGATGTAATTCATATGGAAACAGCCCAAGCTGCTTGCTATAGCTAGCTAACTAGCTAACTAACTAGTCAGTCTGCCAGGCAAGAAAAGTTGTATGTTGCTGTAAATTAGGATTGTGCACACTAAGCATCAACCTTCACTAGCTTGCTAATACAGACAACCAGCTATCTAGCCACCGAAATGAAGGCTAGAGTCATTTGTTTTTATCTGTTGGGTGTAGGTTATGGTTTGTCATGTTTGCTAAGGTGAAGATATCCATAGGCTATACATTGCCTTGGTTTCCTATTATTTGTCAGCTTAGCTGTTAGGGTAGTAGAGGCTCGTGCAGTGGAGCTCATATGATCAGTTGGATATTTATTTTACAGCTAACAAGGTGCTTGTTTTGTCCTGTTTCTACCGACACACTCATCTGGGACAGTTTCCAAATGAATTAACTGCTCAGCTAACATTGGTGAACTCTGTAGTTAGTCTGTCAGTCAAGAAAACGTGAATTAACTGGAGGAGAGAGGGAGAGAGGGAAATGGGAGGCATGTAACGATCACAATTTATTATTATTACATTAATGGTTGAGAAAAAGAATGAGGAAGGAAGACCGTGTAAGAGGGAGAGATTATGTTCCTGACCACAACTGTATCCTATTTATTGCTTCTCTCCTCTCCCCTGTTACTCTGTTCCTCCAGGTCAGTGGAAATCAGGGAAACTGATGTGGAGAGTCAGCAAAAGGCAGGGAGGAAGAGGAGTTAGAGATGACTGAATGCATCTCTAATATGTGTTGCATTCACTGAATTGTCAAACTAGGCTATTTCTAAAAAAAATTGTGTCAGGCCTGGTCTGTACTAAATCTTATTGAGAGGTTCCCTACATTTTGAAATAGTCTCTGAATTTATACAGAAGTAAGAATCGTTGTCAATCAAATAGCCTACTTTGTGTGGGTTTTGAAATACTTTGAATATAGTCACATTTTGGATAATTGTACTTCTAAATATTAATTACATGTAAATAAGTATAATATATTATACTTGGTACATTCTGATTGTAATTTAGGCAAATTTACTACATTTTAAATACGGTAGGTTTTTTGTTGTTGAGTAAATTGTTTTTTGATGTCTTTACACAATGTAAGACAAAATGAGTGTTATTCCTATTGACATGAATGTGGTGTCATATTAAAGACGAGGTCGTGCTCTTTAAAAGTAAGTTAACTTGGAATTGTCATTTGTTCTTTGTTTTTGAGCCATGTCTGTTTGAAATGTGTGAGAAAATGAGCTTTATCTTAAATTCTCAGTAATCTGCAGCACACATAGTCCATGCAACTTAAGCACATTTTTACTCCTGAACTTATTTAGGCTTGCCATAACAAAGGGGTTGAATACTTAAGACCTTATTTTTATTTTATTTTATTAATTTCTAAAAACAACATTCCACTTTGACAGTGTGTGTAGATCAGTGGCACAAAATCTCAATTCAATAAATGTTATATTCAGGCTGTGAAAAAGTCCAGGGGTGTGAATACTTTCTGAAGGCCCTGTATAGTGTCAACTGACCCTATTTACAGTAACTTAGCAACCAATTTTGTACGTGCTATTAGGGCCTATGCCTTCCAAGAGAGCTGTTAGCTACACCCTGCAGCACATTTTATGTTGGTGTAAAGAGGGAGGTCCAGAGTCTATACACACACACACACACACACACACACACAGGTGAGTGACTTACCAGAGAGGTGCCCTTTCTGACATCTTCCAGGCGCTCCAACACCTCTGTCAGACTTGGGTCATCAGAGTCAACAAACCAGATTGGGGGTATAGAGGGGTATGACTCCTGGGAATGAGAGGTTGAGAGAAAAAAAACAGGAGAGAGGTGGTGACCAGTTGATCACATTACTAAGAAAAGCTGTCATGGAGCAGCGCTGAACTGACACACCATCTAGCCATCTATCTACACTGAACGAAAATAGAAAAAACACAACAGCTTCAAAGATTTTAAATTGAGATACAGTTCATAAGGAAATCAGTCAATTTAAATAAATGAATTAGGCCCTAATCTATGGATTTCACATGACTGGGAATACAGACTTGAATCTGTTGGTTACTGATACCTTAAAAAAAACATGCTCGACGGGTCACATCTGGTGAGTATGCATGCCATAGAAGAAATGGGACATTTTCAGCTTCCAAGAACTGTGTAAAGATCCTTGTAACATGCTGCCGTGCATTATCATGCTGAAACATAAAGTGATGGCGGGTGGATGAATGGCACGACAATGGGCCTCAGGATCTCGTCACGGTATCTCTGTGCATTCAAATTGCCATCAATAAAATGCAATTGTGTTCGTTGTCCGTAGCTTGTACCTGCCCATACCATAAAACCATCACTACCATGGGGAACTCTGTTCACAACGTTGACATCAGTAAACCGCTCGCCCACAGAACGCTGTCTCCCCGGTACAGTTGAAACTGGGATTCATCTGTAAAGAGCACACTTCTCCAGTGTGCCATTTTGCCATCGAAGGTGAGCATTTGCCCACTGAAATCGGTTAAGACCCTGGTGAGGACGACGAGCATGCAGATGAGCTTCTCTGAGACGGTTTCTGACAGTTTGTGCAGAAATTCTTCGGTTGTGCAAACCTACAGTTTTATCAGCCGTCAGGGTAGCTGGTCTCAGACGATCCCGCAGATGAAGAAGTCGGATGTGGAGGTCCTGGGCTGGTTACATGTGGTCCTGTAGTTGTGAGGCCGGTTAGACATACTGTCAAATTCTCTGAAATTACATTGAGGCGGCTTATGGAAGAGAAATGAACATTAAATTATCTCTCAACTGCTCGGGTGGAATGTCCTGCAGTCGGCATGCCAATTGCACGCTCCCTCAGAACTTGAGACATCTGTGGCATTGTGTTGTGTGACAAAACTACACATTTTAGGGTTGCCTTTATTGCCCCCTGCATAAGGTGCACCTGTGTAGTGATCCTGCTGTTTATAATCACCTTCTTGATATGCAACACCTGTCAGGTGGATGTATTATCTTGGCAAAGGAGAAATGCTCACTAAAAGGGATGTAAACAAATTTGTGCACAACATTTAAGACAAATAACCTTCTGAGTATGAAAAATGTCTGGGATCTTAATTCAGCTCATGAAACATGAGACCATCACATGACATGTTGCATTTATATTTTTGTTCGGTGTAGCGATATCTACAAAACATAAATAACTGGTTAACTGACATTTCTTAATGTATTTATTTTTTATTCTTTGGATTGGTATTTGTATTGTGAGGTATTGCTACACTGTTGGGAGATAGAAACAAACCATTTCGCTACACCTGCAATAACATCTGCCAAATATGTATACACGGGTCAATACTATTTGATTTGATTAGCTAGATAGCTGGAGCTACTTCAGAATAAAGAAATGCTAGATCACATTCGGGGAAAACATCCATAGCTACACAACACGCACTAACCAGCTAGTCACGAAGTCACGTGCGCTGACTTGTAACGTTACGTCCTGATGTTTTATTTGTTGTCCGTTAAAAGCTCATCCGAGTTGTTACGACATCAATTAGCTAAACCCATAGCTCATACTAAAAACAACCATTTTCACACGGGGACTATTATTCCGCATTAGTAAGCAATTGCGTGTTCACATGTCACGTTACCTTGTCTTATTGTATAAGCAACAACAAAAATATATATAAAAAAATAATAAGCTACAATTAACAGCTAGCTTTCATTTTATAGGTTGGTTGAGGGTCAAATGTATTTTAGTTTTTTTTTTTTCTCAGACGCATTAGCCAACAAGCTAACATTAGCTAGTTAGTCTATAACAACCAACTAACTAAACGTTTACCACATATGAGCTTGTTTGTTGTTTGCTAAATCGCATAGCTAACTATAGCTGAACATACGACCCGTTATTAAAGTACAAACCAACTGAATTCTGAACACATTCGTAGTTTAATTATCTAGTTAGCTAGCTGATTTGTGACAAATTATGTGTTCGCGTTGAAAACGCCAAATTCGTCATGTTTATCCTCTCGTCCTGTGCTAACAGGCTAGCTAACGTTAGCTTATTTCTTACCGTGATGTTGCAATGTATAATCAGGAGTTTTTCACCGGTTACATTAAACTGACAACTAAGCTCATCAGGCTTCCAATCGATAATTCTGAAACGTTCGTGGTTTGGGTCAAAAATTGACTCCAAAAACTTCAATTCGGCCTTCAGACCCGAAACCGACATCTTCCACTCATCTCAAGCCAGGCAGTCCGCGGGGGAGGGGACAAGTTGAGGCATATTGCGACCGCGCAGTCGGGACTGGATCTCGCACGGTAGCGTGAGAGCACAACAAAAGAGTGCAGTGCTGGGTGGGAAATGGAATATCATAAAATCCTATGTTTCTGAATACATAGCAAGTCAAATAGATATCTATGTATGGTCACTATTGATTATAGATATCAAATTATGTAAACAAATAAAAATACATTTAAAAAACATTGTAGAATGTGTTTTTTTGTTTGTTTTTTTGCTCAATGCTGAGCCAGTGCAGAACACAAACATATTGCGAAGACATAGCTCAGCACCATCCTGAAAGAGCATCAGGTTCACAGTCCTATCCGATAAACCAAATTCCTCTGCTAATTATTTTCATCATACCGGTATTGTGATTATTCACAGTACTGCCGATGACACAACAGTGTCATCACCGACAACAATGAGACAGTTTATAGGGAGGAGGTCAGAGACCTGGCCGTGAAGTGCCAGGACAACAACAACCTCTCCCTCAATGTGATCAAGATAAAGGAAATAATTGTGGACTACAGGAAAAAGAGGACCAAGCACGCCCCCATTCTCATCGACGGGGCTGCAGGGGAGCAGATTGAGAGCTTCATGTGCCTTGATGTCCACATCACCAACAAACGAACATGGTGCAAGCACACAATGACAGACAAGCGGGCACAACAAAACCTATTCCCCTTCAGGAGACTGAAAATGGGTCCTCAGATCCTCAAAAGGTTCTACAGCTACACCATCGAGAGCATCCTGACTGGTTGCATCACTGCCTGGTATGGCAACAGCTCGGCCTCCGATTGCTAGGCACTACAGAGGGTAGTGCAAACGGCCTAGTACATCACTGGGGCCAAGCTTCCTGCCATCCAGGACCTCTATACCAGGCGGTGTCAGAAGAAGGCCCTAAAAATTGTCAAAGACTCCAGCCACCCTAGTCATAGACTGTTTTCTCTGCTACCACAGGGCAAGTGGTACCGGAGCGCCAAGTCTAGGTCCAAGAGGCTTCTAAACAGCTTCTACCCCCAAGCCATAAGACTAGTGAACATCTAATCAAATGACTACCCAGACTATTCACATTGCCCCCCCTCCACACCACTGCCACTCTATGTTGTCATCTATGCATTGTCACTTTAATTAACTCTACCTACATGTACATACTACCTCAACTAACCCGTACCCCCACACATTGACTCTATACCGGCAACCCCCTGTATATATTATTTTTTACTGCTGCTCTTACTTGTTACTTTTATCTCTTATTCCTATCCATATTTTTTTCCAACTGCACTGTAAGGTCACTGTAAGTGTGAATACGATACCTGTTGTATTCGGCACATGTGACTAATAAAACTAGATTTGATTCAGCAAGACAGACCCTAGATAGAATCAGAAATATAGGCCTACGCTAGCACCTGGATCAATACTCAGTTCCATAACATTACACATAAGAATCTATGGTGAAGACTTATTTTCTACAGGGAAGATTTGTTAAGAGGCCTGACACTCGATCCGAACATTAACACGCATCACTGGAGATATGGGTTTGGAAGTATAAAGACGACAAAAAAATAAATACATGGTGATACATTTGTACACACCTTGATAGGGTTAGGCATCTGTAACTGCTACAGTGTAGATTAGTAGGATGGAGGCATCTGTAACTGCTACAGTGTAGTTTAGTAGGATGGAGGCTCCATAGCTGTATGGATCTGTAACTGCTACAGTGTAGTTTAGTAGGATGGAGGCTCCATAGCTGTATGGATCTGTAACTGCTACAGTGTAGTTTAGTAGGATGGAGGCTCCATAGCTGTATGGATCTGTAACTGCTACAGTGTAGTTTAGTAGGATGGAGGCTCCATAGCTGTATGGGTCTGTAACTACTACAGTGTAGTTTAGTAGGATGAAGGCATCTGTAACTGCTACAGTGTAGTTTAGTAGGATGGAGGCTCCATAGCTGTATGGATCTGTAACTGCTACAGTGTAGTTTAGTAGGATGAAGGCATCTGTAACTGCTACAGTGTAGTTTAGTAGGATGGAGGCATCTGTAACTGCTACAGTGTAGTTTAGTAGGATGGAGGCTCCAAAGCTTGATGACAAAATTTGCCCACAGGAAGGACCGTCACGCCACCATCCTATTCAAGTGAGCACAGCACAACAACTTGAGTCCAAAAACGTCTGGTATGCTGGTGCATAAATAATGTAATATGCCAGGGAGATATGTAAACTGGAGCTAAGAAAGTAAAAGTAAATGTACAGTGCATTCGGAAAGTTTTCAGAACCCTGGCATTTTCAATATTTTGTTACGTTACAGACTTATTCTAAAATGTATTAAATACATTTTTTCCTCATCAATCTACACACAATACCTTAAGGACAAACTGAAAAATGCTTTTTAGAACTCTGTGCTAATTTACTACAAATAAAAATAGAAACACCTTAATTACAGAAGTATTCAGACCCTTTGCTATGAGACTCGAAATTGAGCTCAGGTGCATCCTGTTTCCATTGATCATCCTTCAGATGTTTCTACAATATCTCAAGGACCACCTGCGGTAAATTCAATTGATTGGACATGATTTGGGAAGGCACAAACCTGTTTATATAATGTCCCACAGTTGACAGTGCATGTCAGAGCAAAATGCAAGCCATGAGGTTGAAGGAATTGTCCGTAGATATCTGAGACAGGATTGTGACGAGGCACAGATCTGGGGACGGGTACCAAAACATTTCTGCAGCATTGAAGGTCCCCAAGAACACAGTGGACTCCATCATCCTTAAATGGAAGAAGTTTGGAACCACCAAGACTCTTCCTAGAGCTGGTATGGGAGATGGGAGAATCTTCCAGAAGGACAACCATCTCTGCAGCACTCCACCAATTGGCATTCATGGTAGAGTGGCCAGACGGAAGCCACTCTACAGTAAAAGGCACATGACAGCACGCTTGGAGTTTGCCAAAAGGCACCTAAAGGACTCTGACCATGAGAAACAAGATTCATGGTTCATCCTTGGGAGCAATTTCCAAACGCCTGAAGGTACCACGTTCATCTGTACAAACAATAGTACGCAAGTATAAACACCATGGGACCATGCAGCCAGTATACAGCTCAGGCAGGAGACGTGTTCTGTCTCCTAGAGATGAACGTACCTTGGTGCGAAAAGTGCAAATCAATCCCAGAACAACAGCAAAGGACCTTGTGAAGATGCTGGAGGAAACCTGTACAAAAGTATCTATATCCACAGTAAAACGAGTCCTATATTGACATAACCTGAAAGGCCACTCAGCAAGGAAGAAGCCACTGCTCCAAAACCGCCGTAAAAAAAGCCAGACTACGTTTTGCAACTGCACATGGGGACAAAGATCATACTTTTGGGGGAAATGTCCTCTGGTCTGATGAAACAAAAATAGAACTGGCTCTGCTGAGTGTGGAGGTGGTAGCAGTGGTAAGGATTCACTCCATAGTGCTGAAAAGAAAGCTCTGCGGTTGGGGCACCGTTTGTCACCGTTATAGTGCAATTCATGTTTTGTGTTGTGTTGTGGAGTGGCTTTGCTGGCATGCATCTAAGAAAAAGGGGGAATTTGAAACACAAAGATTAACATGCTAAAATTGCCACTGATAGAAATGTTTTAAATTGTCATTAATCGTATTGTTGTTTCTAAGTACCATGGTTGTATTTTTATCTTTTAATGCAATAACTGGTTTAGCATATATTTTTTGCTGTGAGATATTTACCAGGATTATTTGTCATTAAGTAGTATGTTTTATTTGAGTTTAACCTGTAGTTGTTGGCTCTCTTTCTAATTTGACTAGGCAAGTCAGTTAAGAACAAATTCTTATTTACAATGATAGCATTGGAACAGTGGGTTATCTGTCTTGTTCAGAGGCAGAACGACAGATTTGACCTTGTCAGCTCGGGGATCCAAGCTTGCAACCTTTCGGTTATTAGTCCAACGCTCTAACCACTAGGCTACCTGCCGCCCAATAGTAAAAGATTGTATTCCTGCTTAAATTCCTCAAAAAAAATTCCCTCCTTTACTTTGTAAAATTTTGATGGGCTTTTTCTAATAGTTTCTTTAATTGAAATTGTATAAATCAGATGTAATTTTTGCCGAGTATGAGATTATCATTCCCCCTAATGCGTGCCTTAAAGACATCCAAAATTATATCGGGTTTGTCCTCTATGTATACATTTCTATTGGTAAAGGTTTTCATTTTTGTTGTTTTAGTATTTAATAACATTCGGGTCCAGAACGTGCGCTCTGTTCATTCTCCAAATTCTGTCACAAAATGTATTTTCTGTAGGTGTAATTAAGCATGATACTGGAGAATGATCCAATACCACTATATCATTCTCATTGTTTAGACCCAGTAAATTGTTGAGCGCATTTTGGGAAATAAAAATGTAATCAATTATTGAATAGCTTTTCTTACTTTGAGAAGAAGAAAAAAAAGGAATAGTCTTTTGTAGTTGGGAATAATAATCTCCAGGTGTCCAGTAAATGATTTGTAGAGATGAACATTTTCAGCCTCTTTGGAGGCTTCATAAATTTGAATGTATTTGTTACTACATCTGTCAATCTTATCAAATGTATGCTTTAGGACACTTAAATCATACATGTAGGCTAAAATAATAGTTCCTGTCTGGATTTAATCTAATATAGCTTGAATTCTATCTAAAAACACTACATTTTGCCCCTAGTGGGATGTGCAATGAAATCAATGTGTATTTTTCACCATGTAAGGTACAATTCAACATTACAAAACAGCCTTCTTGGTCCATATGCTGGAATATACGGGAAAATTGTGTATTCTTATTTTACCAATTGTCCATTCATTCTAAAGGAATCAGTCTAGGCCATCTCTTCCTCTTATGTCTTCATTATATTAAATTATAACTTTTCCTTCCAATCAGTCTCACGTGTTCTTTCACTAGAGTGGTGAGTTTGACAAATGATCATAGTCTCCAACCTTATAATATATACATGAAGGGGAGATAAATCAAGTCTGCTCAGACGACTCCCTCAACTACAGTGAGACTGGGAACATGTGTTTCATGACACAAATGTCGGTAAATATGGAGAGATAGTTTGTGTATGAGGAGGACTTGACTCCAATTGCAAGCTGTCCTTATAGCCCCTCACATATGCCCAAATCTATGGTGCAAACCTATTAGTCTGCCATCAAATCAAAGCTAGTATAAAACTAATATAAAACCTTCAACAGATACTAAAAGGAGTAAGTGCCAGTAGAACGTTGTAAAAGTACAGTTGTCGTACAGTGCAGTTTTTAAGTCTCACCACCAGATGTCACTATAATCCCTTCATTACAATATAATATGGTGTCATCATGGGAAATTGTGTGCCTTTCTCTCTCTCTCTCTCTCTCTCTACCTCGTTATCTCATCATTGACATAACTGCTCTCTCTCTCTCGTTCTCCCATCATTCGCTGCTCTCAGAAGTAGACTAGGAGATAAAACATTAGCATGTCATTCAAACAAACTTTTTTGTTGTTGCTGACACTGCATGTAAATGGGGTTTTTTTGTGTTCAGGGTAGTAAAGTGCTTTACAGTTTATCTCAATTGCTTGAGTACAAATTTCGTCCATATAGAATTTACTTTTTCAAAACAAACACATTGACAAAAATGACACATTTCTTTTTGTAAAATGCATTAAGAGCCTCAAAACTGTCCAGACGTGACGCTTGGCATTCAGGCCATAGAGTTCAGTCTTTGTTTCATCAGACCAGAGAATCTTGTTTCCTCATGGTTTTGAGAGTTCTATAGGTGCCTTTTGGCAAACTCCAAGAGGGCTGTCATGTGCCTTTTACTGAGGAGTGGCTTCCGTCTGGCCACTCGGCCATAAAGGACTGATTAGGGAAGTGCTGTAGAGATGGTTGTCCTTCTGGAAGGTTCTCCCATCTCCACAGAGGAACTCTGGAGCTCTGTCAGAGTGACCATCAGGTTCTAAGTCACCTCCTTGATCAAGGCCCTTCTCCCCCGATTGCTCAGTTTGTCCGGGTGGCCAGCTCTAGGAAGAGTCTTGGTGGTTCCAAACTTCTTCCACTTAAGAAAGATGGAGACCACTGTGTTCCTGGGGACCTTCAATACTGCAGAAATGTTTTCGTACCCTTCCCCAGATCTGTGCCTCGACACAATCCTGTCTCGTAGCTCTATGGACAATTCCTTTTAACCTCACGGCTTGGTTTTTGCTCTGACATGCACTGCCAACTGTGGGACCTTATGGTGTGTGCCTTTCCATATCATGTCCAATCAATTGAATTTACCACAGGTGGACCTCGATCAAGTTGTAGAAACATCTCAAGGATGATCAATGGAAACAGAATGGGCCTGCCCTCAATTTCGAATCTCATAGCAAAGGATCTGAATACTTATGTAAATAAGGTATTTCTGTTTAACATTTTTTATAAACTTGCAAACATTTCTAAAAACCAGTTTTCGCGTTGTTATTATGGGGCAATTGTGTGTTGATTCATGAGATAAAATAAGAATTTCATCAGTTTTTAGAATATAAGGCTGTAAAGCTGTAAAATAACAAAATGTTGAAAAAGTCAAGGGATCTGAATACTTTCTGAATACACTGTATTATCACAGCATGGGCTGTATATTTCTTCCCAAAAAACTATTCTACCAAAGGTCAGAGGACACATTCCTCCTCAGAAAGAATGTAACACAAGACCATGAATATGCAGAAATACAAGGCTTTATATGACTTTTTTCTCCATTTTGTCCTTCACACATTCTCTGACGCTGCACAGTATACACAGAGAATACAAAATACACCAAGCTAACAAATCATCGCAAAAAAACACAGCAATGGCAACACAAATACAGTATACGTCACATGCAATCCATTTGTTGTTGTCGATCAGGCCACATGTTTTCATCAACATCACATTTCCTCGATTGCAATGCGTCGAGGAAAGAAATCTCCTTACATGTTGCATCCACGTTTGGCAGCGCTCTGCGGGGATTTCCAAACAACCGGCATTCATTGCGTCTTGGAGGGGCATATTAGAGAGACATATTTCCCTCAGATTACACAGATCCACAAAGAATTCAAAAACAAATCCAATTTTGATAAACTCCCATATCTACTGGGTGAAATTCCAGTGTGCCATCACAGCAGCAAGACTTGTGACCTGTTGCCACAAGAAAAGGGCAACCAGTGTAGAACAAACACCATTGTAAATACAACCCATACTTATGCTTATTTATTTTCCCTTGTGTAACTTTAACCATTTGTACATTGTTACAACACTGTATATATATATATATAATATGACATTTGTAATGTCTTTATTGTTTTTGAAACGTCTGAATGTGTAATGTTCACTGTTCATATTTATTGTTTATTTCACTTTTGTATATTATCCACCTCACTTGCTTTGGCAATGTTAACACATGTTTCCCATGCCAATAAAGCCACTTGAATTGAATTGCTAGTTTTCCCCGATATCCCAGTTGTCTTAAAACGCTTTGAAGCCGGAAGTCGGAGATTTACGAGTTCCCAGTTGTTTTGAACGCTGCATTATACAGGGACACACTGGGCGCGTTCGAGCGGATCACTTTTGTCAAGTCGGTGACAAAGTGTGTTGCTTTCTGGGGATATTGCCCGACTAACTACATGGACTTTACAAAAAACGTGATCAAAGGTCATAACGTTTAGACGGCATACCATTGCAAGTTTCTGCAGTTGCTCTTCACCAACTTCATCCTGCATTGTGGGAGGTTCTATTGTCAACCAATAATGGTTGTTTGACCAAACAGGAACCAATATGTCGCGATTTATATGGTCGCGGCCGGTTACGACAAAGCCTGGGCGCGAACCCAGGGACTCTGATGGCACAGCTGGCGCTGCAGTACAGCGCCCTTAACCACTGCGCCACCCGGGAGGCAAAAATTTTGTTCCTTGAAATACATTTTCGATTTCTACCTCAAATGGAGCACACTTTGTTAATAATAATAGTATTCAATCATAAATTAAATAATGTCATGCCTGATGCACATGTATCAACTAAATAGCATGTTTTTATTTGTTTGGGCTAATGCCTTTTACCTGAGTACATAAATCGGTGATCGGTCGCTCTTTCCCGCCAAACATTCCTTTGTTCATTGAGCAGCTTCGCTGTGTGAGCGAGCAACTAACGCGGCGCAATTCGCGGCCATTTGCGCAGATGCAGGGGGTGCTGGTGACTCTACCTCATGACTAGAAGGGATCCAGCTTTTGTCAAAATAATATTTACATTTTAGCTAACCCGTACCCCTTTCCTAACCTTAACCTAATTTTCCTAACCTGCTGCATAAACTCTCCTAACCTGCTACGAAAAGTCAAATATGACATTATTTTGACAAAAGCTGTATCCCTTCTAGCCATGACCGTCAGTCCACTACCGTTGACGGCGTCATTTATGTTGACAGTTGGGACCACTGGCCGTGGTGGGAAAAGTACCCAGTTGTCATAAAAGTAAAGATTTCTTAATCGAAAATGACTCAAGTAAACGTGAAAGTCACCCAGTAAAATACTACTTGTGTCCAAAAGTATTTGGTTTGACATATACTTAAATATCAAAGTGTAAATGTAATTGCTAAAATATACTTAAGTATCAAAAGTAAACATAGGAAAAATAAAACATTCCTTATATTAAGCAAAGCACCATTTTCTTGTATTTCTTTAATTTACGGATAGAAAGAGGCACATTCCAACACCCAGACATAATTGACAAACGAAGCATTTGTGTTTATAGTGAGTCAGCCAGATCAAAGCCAGTAGGTATGACCAGGGACATAGCCACCGGAAGTAGTTTGGGGGTGAGGCTGCTGCGGGTGAGATGGATACAGGGAACACATTGCCCACGCTGAAGATATCGGTCCGCTAATACAGGACTAGTAAAGGCCCAGTGCACTATTTTTGTGAAAATATTTTAACTAAATGTGTTCGAGTGTTTACCAGTATTTGTAACTTGAGTTTGATCATTGTCTGCACAAAATAGTTAATCTGATAATACTTGTGGAATATAAAAATACATGCTTGATATATGTTTTCCAATTTCTTGAAATACTTATTTCTATGTGAAAACTGAAATGGTCTATTCCTTCCTTTTCCATCTTAGTAGACACCCTTATCCAGAGCAACTTACAGTAGTGAGTGCATTCATCCATGTGACTTACACACACACACACACACACACACATCTTAGTAGACACCCTTATCCAGAGCAACTTACAGTAGTGAGTGCATTCATCCATGTGACTTACACACACACACACACACACACACACATCTTAGTAGACACCCTTATCCAAAGCAACTTACAGTAGTGAGTGCATTCATCCATGTGACTCACACACACACACACACACACACACACACACACACACACACACACACACACACACATCTTAGTAGACACCCTTATCCAGAGCAACTTACAGTAGTGAGTGCATTCATCCATGTGACCTACTTGTTGTGTGTATGTACTGACATGTATGTGTACCTGATACACACACACACACTGCACAAAAAAAGTGGTTGTTTTCCCATGTTATTTGATCAAGAAAAATATTTAATTTGATGTGGATGTTTGATGACAGAGTTTTGTTATTTCTAGATTCCATTAGAATGTCATCACAGAGAAAGAAACAGGGCAACAACTCTCACAATTCCAACTATTGAATCCTGCTAAATTCTGTTTTTAATTATACAACTACCTTTTTTTGCCAAAGCAGAGATGCTACAGACGTCTATATCGGTGGGCTAATACTAGTAAAGGCCCAGTGCACTACATTTGTGAAAATGCAGCACACTCAGCATCCCTACTTTGCATGGCTATGACCAAGGATGTTCTCTTCATAAGTGCGTGAATTTGATTATTTTCCCGTCCGCATTCAACATTTTACGAGTAGAACTACTTTTGGGTGTCAGCGAAAGTGTTTCTTCAGGAATGTAGTAAAGTAAAAGTTGTCAAAAAATATAAATAGTAAAGTACAGATACCCCAAAAAATGACTTAAGTAGTACATTAAAGTATTTTTTTACTTAAGTAGATTACACCACTGAGAAGAGAGAGGGCTTTTTCCACAGTGAATGTATCTGCCCGACTGAATGATCTACAAATAACCCAGCATCATAAATAACTACTCATTATTATTTGTAGATCAGTCAATCAGTCACAATTAGACAGACAGAGATAATGTGTTACAAAAGAGAGAGAGAGAGAGATTCAGACAGACATAATGTGTTACAGGGAGAGAGACAGACAGACAGAGATAATGTGTTACAGAGAGAGAGAGAGAGAGAGAGAGAGAGAGAGAAAGAGAGAGAGTCAGAGAGACAGACATCATGTGTTATATATAGAGAGAGAGTCAGACAGACAGAGATAATGTGTTACAGAGAGAGAGAGTCAGCCAGACAGTCAGACATAGATAATGTGTTACAGAGAGAGAGACAGACAGACAGACAGACAGAGATAATGTGTTACAGAGAGAGAGAGTCAGAGAGACAGAGATAATGTGTTACAGAGAGAGAGAGTCAGCCAGACAGTCAGACATAGATCATGTGTTACAGAGAGAGAGTCAGCCAGACAGTCAGACATAGATAATGTGTTACAGAGAGAGAGACAGACAGACAGACAGACAGACAGACAGAGATAATGTGTTACAGAGAGAGAGAGTCAGACAGACAGAGATAATGTGTTTACAGAGAGAGAGAGAGTCAGAGAGACAGAGATAATGTGTTACAGAGAGAGAGAGTCAGCCAGACAGTCAGACATAGATCATGTGTTACAGAGAGAGAGAGAGAGAGAGAGAGTCAGATAGACAGACATAATGTGTTATATATAGAGAGAGTCAGACAGACAGAGATAATGTGTTACAGAGAGAGAGAGTCAGCCAGACAGTCAGACATAGATAATGTGTTAGAGAGAGAGAGAGTCAGACAGACATGTTACAGAGAGAGAGAGTCAGACAGACAGAAAATAATGTACTTTTTACTACATAAATCATCCCTGACCCCCAAAAGTACTCGTTTCATTTTGACAGGGAAATGGTCCAATTCACACACTTATCAAGAGAACATCCCTGGTCATCTCTACTGCCTCTGATCTGGAGGACTCACTAAACACAAATGCTCTGTTTGTAAATTATGTCTGAATGTTGGAGTGTGTCTCTGTCTATTCCCCCCTCCTCATTTAAAAAAAATGGTACCTTCTGGTTTGCTTAATATAAGGAATTTGAAATTATTTATACTTTTTATACTTAAGTACAATTAAAACCAAATACTTTTAGACTTTTACTCAAGCAGTATTTTACTGGGTGACTTTCACTTTTACTTGAGTCATTTTCTATTAAGGTATCTTTACTTTTACTCAAGTAGTATTTTACTGGGTGACTTTCACTTTTACTTCAGTCATTTTCTATTAAGGTATCTTTACTTTTACTCAAGTAGTATTTTACTGGGTGACTTTCACTTTTACTTCAGTCATTTTCTATTAAGGTATCTTTACTTTTACTCAAGTATGACATTGGGGTACTTTTTCTACCGCTGACAAAAAACACTCAGTGACACGATATGCAACAAATAACTGTTTACTATCCATCAGGGAAATATCAAAATAATCTAAAAATGGAACACAGTCTCCTGAATGATCATATAACATGACTATCCATATGATCATAGCATGTACACCTAATCTGTATAGACCTGTGTGGCGCAGCGGTCTAAAGGCACTGCATCTCTGTGCAAGAAGCATCACTACAGTCCCTGGTTTGAATCCGGGCTGTATCACATCCGGCTGTGATTGGGAGTCCCATAGAGCGGCGCATAATTGGCCCAAGTTTGGATGGTGTAGGCCGTTATTGTAAATAAGAATTTGTTCTTACCTAGTTACATTAAAAATATATATATATTATATTTATCCATGGCAATGATATTAACATTAACCTCACCTCATGTAATTTATATATCCATATTGTTATTGTAGTACAGGATACATATTAACACGCATGCAGAAGGTAGATCGGGGGTCAATGAGAAATGACTTTCAAATGCTGCGAAGCAATATGCATGACCCAAAAACCATATGGAATATGGAATACTGCTGTCTGTCAAACGGACTGCAGTTCTGGTCTCCTAGGATGCATCTGAAATGGCACCCTATTCCATTCAGTTAAGACCAGGTTAGCGTCTCAAATTGCTTCCTATTCCCTGTACAGTGCACCAGAAGTAGTTCACTACATAGGGAATAGGGTGCCATTTCAGACCAGACAACAGAGCATTGTATTGGTAATATTGGTAAGCTTGGACACAGCTGTGTTTAACATCAATAAACCAAAACATACTGTTGTGTCCCTTATGTTCACGGCATTGGCACACGGTCTGGTCTGACTCACAAATTCACCAGAACCACACCTATTGACTGACTACAATCAGAAACGTTGTTTTGTTCTGTTGCACGTACAGTGAAGAACCAAGGCTTCTGTCAACCTAACAGAGCATGTTACTACAGACGGACACGGTAAACGTAAAGGATTGTAGCCTGGTTTAACCAGATTGGATGATGCGCTCACCATTGTTTCGCTATCAACGGTGAAATGTATTGACATCAGGAGATCAGATGTCAGGCTAAAGGGATTATAGTCTACTGGACTAGATACTGAATACAATGTTATTTTGCTGGTGCAGTATTATTAACAATCCATTTTTATCATCCGCAGATATATATCTTTACAAATGTGTCCTATTCTGCTCTTACTGGCAAGGGCACATGCTATTTAAACAAGGCCAATGTACAGTATATAAACTGAGGTTTATCAAGTTGATCTGTAAATTCATGTTTTTTATCGCTCCAGTGTGTTTAAGTGAATCCAACGAGCACGGAGTTGAAAATTCTGGTTTGAGAAAAAATATATATAATATATTATTCAATGATGAGAATAAAACCCATTAGAAGCCTTTTATACACCAACGACTGTGGAGAGACAGAAAGAGCAGAGCTGCATATACACTCTGCCTCATATACCTTCTAGAACATATACACTCTGCCTCACATACCTTCTAGAACATATACACTCTGCCTCACATACCTTCTAGAACATATACACTCTGCCTCACATACCTTCTAGAACATATACACTCTGCCTCACATACCTTCTAGAACATATACTCTGCCTCACATACCTTCTAGAACATATACACTCTGCCTCACATACCTTCTAGAACATATACACTCTGCCTCACATACCTTCTAGAACATATACACTCTGCCTCACATACCTTCTAGAACATATACACTCTGCCTCACATACCTTCTAGAACATATACACTCTGCCTCACATACCTTCTAGAACATATACACTCTGCCTCACATACCTTGTAGAACATATACACTCTGCCTCACATACCTTGTAGAACATATACACTCTGCCTCACATACCTTCTAGAACATATACACTCTGCCTCACATACCTTGTAGAACATATACACTCTGCCTCACATACCTTGTAGAACATATACACTCTGCCTCACATACCTTCTAGAACATATACACTCTGCCTCACATACCTTCTAGAACATATACACTCTGCCTCACATACCTTCTAGAACATATACACTCTGCCTCACATACCTTCTAGAACATATAACCTCTGCCTCACATACCTTCTAGAACATATACACTGCCTCACATACCTTCTAGAACATATACACTCTGCCTCACATACCTTCTAGAACATATACACTCTGCCTCAAATACCTTCTAGAATTTATATAGGAAAATTATAACAACAACAACAAAAGTTTTGAGAAATATTTAAAATAAAATCATATTGAACATCATCACACAATCAGACAAGACAATTCACTGTTTTTTTAGTTTTTTTTAAATATCTGGCATTCATGTACACATCTTCACATTTGTTTCAAGTCTAATATTGTATTACACATTTTTGTAATATCCATCTTTTACATTTTCAGAGTTAACTTTCTTGAGACTAAAACATTTTCCACTGCAGTCAAATGTAGCTATGCGGTAGTTCCATCTCTAAATGAAAACATCGATACTCATAAAGGCTACAGTTATTTTCTTCCCGTTTCAGTTCATAAAATGAGATGTTTGTATAAACAATATTCAATGTTTTCTATATATACCATAATCACATCTATACTCACGTACTAACGTTGACAGCCACATTTTATGTTTTCACTTGTAAAGGTTAAACTCCACCATTACCCAGCAGGAAAAACTGTTTGAAATGATGTTACGATGACATCATTACAACCAGATTTGCCCCCTGGGTAATGTAGTCTTTTTTTATTATTTTTTATTTAAAGCATTTGCTTCACAGGGTTCACTTTAGGATTAGTGAGAGGATTGACCAATGGGAATAAACATTCATAACATCTAACATCTGTCCATCTACAAATAGCAAATACTATATCTTCAATGGGGAATTAAGACTACGTTTTGTAAATGTTCCATTGTTTCCATCATTCCCTTCTGCCCCCTATAGACAGAACTACCTGCCCCCTATAGACAGAACTATCTGCCCCCTATAGACAGAACTATCTGCCCCCTATAGACAGAACTATCTGCCCCTTCACAGACGGAACAATTTTTTTCACCTACTCCAGAGTAGCCTAGTGGTTAGAGAGTTGGACTGAGTAAATGGAAGGTTGCAAATTCAAACCCCCGAGCTGACAAGGTACAAATATGTCATTCTTCCCCTGAACAGGCAGTTAACCCACTGTTCCTAGGCTGTCATTGAAAATAAGAATGTGTTCTTAACTGACTTGCCTAGTTAAATAAAGGTAAAATAAACTGGGTTTACAGTAGTCATAGACTTATCTGGAATGTTCCATCCTATACGTAAGACCTTAACACTGTACATGTGTGCTTAAATTGGTTGTTATTATTAAACATCTATTAATTATTTCACTTGTAGTCAACAGAATAACATGCTCGCTCAAAACACACTCCCCATAACCTGAAATAAATCTGAAAATGTTGAGGAATTGAACACCTCTAATATGGCTAATGTTGACGACGCCAACAGAACGTCTGGTATTTCTACTGTAGACAGACTAACATGTAGCCATCTAGCAACTAGCTAAGATCTACATTTTAAAAAACTGATGAATACAATAAAGTCATTTTATGTCTAAAACAAAGTAGATGTCTATTCCTGAGAATCTAAGTGATACAAAATCAAAATTCAACATGGACAAAATTGTGATAATCCTTTTTAAATAGGATTAAATTCGATCTTTCTGCATTTTTGTCATGTCCATGTGGCAAAACTGCATCCTTGACAATAATAAAGTACTGCAAAAACAAGTATAAACTGTTTTTCAAAAACATGACAGAACATCACAAGCCTACCCCACTAGGTCCCTGTGTGGATCAGTTGGTAGAGCAGGGCACTTGCAATGTCAGGGTTGTGGGTTCAAATCCCACGGGGGACAAGTACAAACATAAAGTACAAAAAAATGTATGCTCACTATTGTAAGTTGCTCTGGATAAAGTGTCAAGTCAAATGTACTTAAACTAATATTTTTTTTTGAAACGTTGCAATGGCTCTAGTAAGACAGTGTTGGGTTCTTCTATTCAAAGCTAATGAGCATTACAGGGCAGTGCAAGTGTCTGTCTGGCACATGGAAGCAGAGAAATTAATCTTGTGTGTGCGCGCGTGTGTGTGTAATATGTTATTACTATGTGTAATAACTATGTGCATGTTAGGAGATAGGTGTTCAGAGTTTTGTAAAATTATTATTCCTACATTTAGGAAAAACCTTTTGAAGCAAAATCAAAACAGTATGACACATTTTAATATATACAGTGGGGAGAACAAGTATTTGATACACTGGCAATTTTGCAGGTTTTCCTACTTACAAAGAATGTAGAGGTCTATAATTTTGTATCAAATTAATTTCTTAAAAATCATACAATGTGATTTTCTGGATTTTTGTTTTAGATTCCGTCTTCTCTCACAGTTAAAGTGTACCTATGATAAAAATTATAGACTTCTACATGCTTTGTAAGTAGAAAACCTGCAAAATCGGCAGTGTATCAAATACTTTGTCTCCCCACTGTATATATTTTTGTTATCTAAGAATTATCTGAATGTAATCGTGAATTGTGGTTCTCATTTGATGATCATCCCTTTTCATCTCCCCTGTCTGTCCATCACCTAGCCTGGGAGGCTCGGTTTCTGCTCTCATAACAACTGACGCGAGATCAGAAACAGACTGTCACCCTGGCTATTCCTCACCCCTTACCTCCCACCCTCTCCTCCTCCCTGCCCTACATGCCCGGGTCGTCATAATTGTAGGTGGGTGCCTGTGAGTACTGGGGCTGCTGCTGCTGCATGGCTCCCTGCGCCACCCCCACAGCGGCCTGCTGCGCTGCCTGCTGGACGTGAGGGTTCTTCCAGGCCCCAGTGGTCCACTCCTCCTGGGCTTTACTCATACTGCCCCCAGTCCCACGGTACATGTTGTGCACCTGGAGAGAGAGTCAGGGAGATGGTGTTAGCGTGAGTTGTATTACTGTAGCACAAACAGAGGACACAATAAAGAGTACTGTCTTTGCTCATGTTGTGCCTGGTGCTACAACACATGTTGTCCCTACTACAGTACATGTTGTCCCTGGTGTTACGGTACATGTTGTCCCTGCTACAGTACATGTTGTCCCTGGTGTTACGGTACATGTTGTCCCTGGTGTTACAGTACATGTTGTCCCTGGTGTTACGGTACATGTTGTCCCTGGTGCTACAACACATGTTGTCCCTGCTACAGTACATGTTGTCCCTGGTGTTACGGTACATGTTGTCCCTGCTACAGTACATGTTGTCCCTGGTGTTACGGTACATGTTGTCCCTGCTACAGTACATGTTGTCCCTGGTGTTACGGTACATGTTGTCCCTGGTGTTACAGTACATGTTGTCCCTGGTGTTACGGTACATGTTGTCCCTGGTGGTACGGTACACGATCTCCCTGGTGTTACGGTACATGTTATGCCTGGTGTTACGGTACATGCTGTCTCTGGTGTTACGGTACATGATGGCCCTGGTGTTACGGTACATGTTATGCCTGGTGTTACGGTACATGATGTCCCTAGTGCTACGGTACATGATGTCCCTGGTGTTATGGTACATGTTGTCCCTGGTGTTATGGTACATGTTGTCCCTGGTGTTATGGTACATGTTGTCCCTGGTGCTACGGTACATGATGTCCCTGGTGTTACGGTACATGATGTCCCTGGTGTTACGGTACATGATGTCCCTGGTGCTACGGTACATGTTGTCCCTGGTGTTATGGTACATGTTGTCCCTGGTGCTACATGTTGTCCCTGGTGTTATGGTACATGTTGTCCCTGGTGTTACGGTACATGTTGTCCCTGGTGTTATGGTACATTAGGTCCCTGGTGTTACGGTACATGTTATGCCTGGTGTTACGGTACATGTTATGCCTGGTGCGACGGTACATTATGTCCCTGGTGCTACAGTACATGTTGTCCCTGGTGTTATGGTACATGTTGTCCCTGGTGCGATGGTATATGTTATGCCTGGTGCGATGGTACATTATGTCCCTGGTGTTACGGTACATGTTGTCCCTGGTGTTACAGTACATTATGTCCCTGGTGTTACGGTACATGATGTCCCTGGTGTTACGGTACATGATGGCCCTGGTGTTACGGTACATGTTGTCCCTGGTGTTACAGTACATGATGGCCCTGGTGTTACGGTACATGTTGTCCCTGGTGTTACGGTACATGATGTCCCTGGTGTTACAGTACATGATGCCCCTGGTGTTACGGTACATGTTGTCCCTGGTGTTACAGTACATGATGTCCCTGGTGTTACGGTACATGTTGTCCCTGGTGTTACAGTACATGATGGCCCTGGTGTTACGGTACATGTTGTCCCTGGTGTTACAGTACATGATGTCCCTGGTGTTACGGTACATGTTGTCCCTGGTGTTACGGTACATGATGTCCCTGGTGTTACAGTACATGATGCCCCTGGTGTTACGGTACATGTTGTCCCTGGTGTTACAGTACATGATGTCCCTGGTGTTACGGTACATGTTGTCCCTGGTGTTACAGTACATGATGGCCCTGGTGTTACGGTACATGTTGTCCCTGGTGTTACGGTACATGTTATGCCTGGTGTGATGGTACATGTTGTCCCTGGTGCTATACCTATTTACCCTTATTCAGGTGCAAAACTTTCACTGGGGATGGGGGGGGGGGGCATGTCCCCCTCACATTCTGAAATTGCATTTTTGTCACCCGTAGTTTTATCATAGTAATGTGATACAAAATGAGGCAACGGTGTGCTTCAGGACCATGCGGACGCCTCCGAGCTGTTGGGTAGGCTGTTTGGAGTGTTTATCCGACCGGATAAAATAAAATGTCCCCCCTCACTTCTAAAACCAAAGTTGCGCCCCCTGCCCTTATTTACCAGGTAAGTTGTTGTGCATCTGAAGAGAGAGACAGACTGAGAGAGAGATTTATAGAGCACTGGTCCGGTGCCACTGTACATGAAGCAACACAAACATAGGCATAGACACACACACACACACAAAAGTACACATGGATTTTGTACTGTAGATATGTGGTAGTGGCCTGAGGGCACACAGTGTGTTGTGAAATTAATGGGGATCCATAATAAACCCCAAGAAGAGTAGCTGCTGCCTTGGCAGGAACTAATGGGGATCCATAATAAACCCCAGGAAGAGTAGCTTTTGCCTTGGCAGGAACTAATGGGGATCCATAATAAACCCCAGGAAGAGTAGCTGCTGCCTTGGCAGGAACTAATGGGGATCCATAATAAACCACAGGAAGAGTAGCTGCTGCCTTGGCAGGAACTAATGGGGATCCTTGTGCTTCCTGGAGAGAGTCGGGGAGAGATTGAGATGGTGTTTGAGATATATTTATAGTACCTTAAGTAAAACACAGTACAGGCCATATATATTACTTGTCCATCAACTATGTAGTCGACAAGTCAGGGATATTTATTAAATATTTTTTACTCTTTTATATTTAGGGAATCTATTGGGCTCCCGAGTGGTGCAGTGGTCTAAGGCACTGCATCTCAGTGCTAGAGGTGTAGCTACAGTCCCTGGTTCAATTCCAGGCTGTATCACACCCGGCTGTGATTGGGAGTCCCTTAGGGCTGCGCACAATTGGCCGGGGTAGGCCGTCATTGTAAATAAGAATTTGTTCTTAACTGACTTGCCTAGTTAAATAAAAGTACACTTTTATTTTTTTACAGGGATATTAATGAACATTTCGGTGTTCACATCAATGAAGGGTAAATATGCCTGAGTTAGCAGAAGAGATCATATTCACCCGCCTGTAGTACCTGAGATGTGAGTCATATTACAGCCAAAGTCAAACTAAAGCTTGTAAGAAAGAAATACGGTCTTTGCTGTAAATTAGATCCGGGCCTGAATACATAGTGTCTACAGTAGGAGTGCTGATCTAGGATCAGATCCCTCCTGTCCATTTCCTGTCTTATTCATTCTGATATAAAAGGCTCCTCTACTCTAAGACACTTTATGAATGTGGGCCCTGATCTCCTTTTACTATAGCAGCCCATCAAGTTGTTGTCCTCTTCAGGTCAAAGACACTAAAGGATGCAGAGATCTGATCTCCTGTTATTATAGCAGCCCGTCAAGTTGTTGTCCTCTTCAGGTCAAAGACACTAAAGGATGCAGAGAGATCTGATCTCCTGTTATTATAGCAGCCCGTCAAGTTGTTGTCCTCTTCAGGTCAAAGACACTAAAGGATGCAGAGATCTGATCTCCTGTTATTATAGCAGCCCGTCAAGTTGTTGTCCTCTTCAGGTCAAAGACACTAAAGGATGCAGAGATCTGATCTCCTGTTATTATAGCAGCCCGTCAAGTTGTTGTCCTCTTCAGGTCAAAGACACTAAAGGATGCAGAGATCTGATCTCCTGTTATTATAGCAGCCCGTCAAGTTGTTGTCCTCTTCAGGTCAAAGACACTAAAGGATGCAGAGAGATCTGATCTCCTGTTATTATAGCAGCCCATCAAGTTGTTGTCCTCTTCAGGTCAAAGACACTAAAGGATGCAGAGATCTGATCTCCTGTTATTATAGCAGCCCGTCAAGTTGTTGTCCTCTTCAGGTCAAAGACACTAAAGGATGCAGAGAGATCTGATCTCCTGTTATTATAGCAGCCCATCAAGTTGTTGTCCTCTTCAGGTCAAAGACACTAAAGGATGCAGAGAGATCTGATCTCCTGTTATTATAGCAGCCCATCAAGTTGTTGTCCTCTTCAGGTCAAAGACACTAAAGGATGCAGAGAGATCTGATCTCCTGTTATTATAGCAGCCCGTCAAGTTGTTGTCCTCTTCAGGTCAAAGACACTAAAGGATGCAGAGAGATCTGATCTCCTGTTATTATAGCAGCCCATCAAGTTGTTGTCCTCTTCAGGTCAAAGACACTAAAGGATGCAGAGATCTGATCTCCTGTTATTATAGCAGCCCGTCAAGTTGTTGTCCTCTTCAGGTCAAAGACACTAAAGGATGCAGAGAGATCTGATCTCCTGTTATTATAGCAGCCCGTCAAGTTGTTGTCCTCTTCAGGTCAAAGACACTAAAGGATGCAGAGAGATCTGATCTCCTGTTATTATAGCAGCCCGTCAAGTTGTTGTCCTCTTCAGGTCAAAGACACTAAAGGATGCAGAGAGATCTGATCTCCTATTATTATAGCAGCCCGTCAAGTTGTTGTCCTCTTCAGGTCAAAGACACTAAAGGATGCAGAGAGATCTGATCTCCTGTTATTATAGCAGCCCATCAAGTTGTTGTCCTCTTCAGGTCAAAGACACTAAAGGATGCAGAGATCTGATCTCCTGTTATTATAGCAGCCCGTCAAGTTGTTGTCCTCTTCAGGTCAAAGACACTAAAGGATGCAGAGAGATCTGATCTCCTGTTATTATAGCAGCCCGTCAAGTTGTTGTCCTCTTCAGGTCAAAGACACTAAAGGATGCAGAGAGATCTGATCTCCTGTTATTATAGCAGCCCGTCAAGTTGTTGTCCTCTTCAGGTCAAAGACACTAAAGGATGCAGAGAGATCTGATCTCCTGTTATTATAGCAGCCCGTCAAGTTGTTGTCCTCTTCAGGTCAAAGACACTAAAGGATGCAGAGAGATCTGATCTCCTGTTATTATAGCAGCCCGTCAAGTTGTTGTCCTCTTCAGGTCAAAGACACTAAAGGATGCAGAGAGATCTGATCTCCTGTTATTATAGCAGCCCGTCAAGTTGTTGTCCTCTTCAGGTCAAAGACACTAAAGGATGCAGAGAGATCTGATCTCCTATTATTATAGCAGCCCGTCAAGTTGTTGTCCTCTTCATGTCAAAGACACTAAAGGATGCAGAGAGATCTGATCTCCTGTTATTATAGCAGCCCGTCAAGTTGTTGTCCTCTTCAGGTCAAAGACACGAAAGCTATATTTCCTGGAGAACGTACACCAAGAAAATATGGTCAGAAAGATAAGATGATACAATTGTGGGTTTGTCTTGACAGTTTGCTATTGCCTCAACAGACAAGAGCAGTACTAGAAGTACGGTAGTAGTTAGGAGAAACTGTTTTTTTCAGCTGAATCATATGTTGGAAGTTTACATACACCTTGGCCAAATACATTTAAACATTTATCCTAGTAAAAATTCTCTGTCTTAGGTCAGTTAGGAACACCACTTTATTTTAAGAATGTGAAATGTCAGAATAATAGTAGAGAGAATGATTTATTTCAGCTTTTATTTCTTTCATCACATTCCCAGTGGGTTTACATACACTCAATTAATATTTGGTAGCATTGGCCTTAAATTGTTTAACTTGAGTCAAATGTTTTAGGTAGCTTTCCACAAGCTTCCCACAATAAGTTGGGTGAATTTTGGCCCATTCCTCCTGACAGAGCTGGTGTAACTGAGTCAGTTTCGTAGCCCTCGCCGCTTGCACACGCCTTTTCAGTTCTGCCCACACATTTTCTATGGGATTGAGGTCAGGGCTTTGTGATGGCAACTCCAATACCTTGACTTTGCTGTCCTTAAGCCATTTTGACACAACTTTGGAAGTATGCTTGGGGTCATTGTCTATTTGGAAGACCCATTTGCGGCCAAGCTTTAATTTCCTGACTGATGTCTTGAGATGTTGCTTCAATGTATCCACATAATTTTCCTTGCTATTTTGTGAAGTGCACCAGTCCCTCCTGCAGCAAAGCACCCCCACAACATGATGCTGCCACCCCCGTGCTTCACGGTTGGGATGGTGTTCTTCGGCTTGCAAGCCTCCCCCTTTTTCCTCCAAACATAACTATGGTCATTATGATCAAACAGTTCTATTTTTGTTTCATCAGACCAGAGGACATTTCTCCAAAAAGTATGATCTTTGTCCCCATGTGCAGTTGCAAACCTTAGTCTGTTTTTTTTATGGAGGTTTTGGAGCAGTGGCTTCTTCCTTGCTGAGCGGCCTTTCAGGTTATGTTGATATAGGGACTCATTTTACTGTGGATATAGATACTTTTGTACCTGTTTTCTAAGTCATCTTCACAATGTCCTTTGCTGTTGTTCTTTTCACACCTAAGTACATTCATCTCTAGGAAACAGAACTCTCCTTCCTGAGAGGTATGACGGCTGCGTGGTCCCATGGTGTTTATACTTGCGTACTATTGTTTGTACAGATGAACGTGGTACCTTGAAAATTGCTCCCAAGGATGAACCAGACTTGTTTTTCTGAGGTCTTGGCTGATTTCTTTTGATTTTCCCATGACGTCAAGCAAAGAGGCACTGAGTTTGAAGGTAGGCCTTGAAATACATCCACAGGTACACCTACAATTGACTCAAATGATGTCAATTAGCCTATCAGAAGCTTCTAAAGCCATGACATAATTTTCTGGAATTTTCCAAGCTGTTTAAAGGCACAGTCAACTTAGTGTATGTAAACTTCTGACCCACTGGAATTGAGATACAGTAAATTATAAGTGAAATAATCTGTCTGTAAACAATTGTTGGAAAAATGACTTGTGTCATACACAAAAGCACAAAGTAGATGTCCTAACCGACTTGCCAAAACTATAGTTTGTTAACAATAAATTTGCGGAGTGGTTGAAAAACTAGTTTTAATGACTCCAACCTAAGTGTATGTAAACTTCCGACTTCAACTGTATCTACAGAAACCACACTGCACATATTGCTAGAGTCCATTATACTCTAGTCAGAGTGAGAAACGTGTTGCTAGAGTCCATTATACTCTAGTCAGAATGAGAAACGTGTTGCTAGAGTCCATTATACTCTAGTCAGAATGAGAAACGTGTTGCTAGAGTCCATTATACTCTAGTCAGAGTGAGAAATGTGCAAGTCAGGGCTTTAGAGTAAAGTGTGGAAGTTATGGTAGAACATTACAAGATTATGTTTTAATATTGTTGTTATGTATCAAATACTTTGATTAGTACTCTCTGATCTGTGTCTGTGGGACTGAGTTGGGCCTCTTCCCTTGAATGATTAGTGTATGTGAAAGGCTGGCCTGTCTGCCAGGGCCAGGTGAACCGTCCAGTTTCTCTCTCACATGCAGATGAACACTGGACTTGTGAGGAGGATCCAGTGTCCCATTGTTGCATTAGTATCTGTGTGTTATTAAGGAGTGCCAAGCTGAGAAGATGACCCTGTATAAACAAGCAGTAAAATGACCTAGAGACAGAAACCTGGCGACATGTAAATCTCGTTGTCTGTTACTCGATAACACAATGTACCTTCGTATAATTCTACACATCTGTTGATTGTCATGAACATTCAGGAGGATGTACTTTGCCTTGAAGAGCTGTGACCTAAATCTGCTGGTGGGTTCTCAGCGATCCCCTCCGGATGATTGTTGACCAGCTCCATTATTGCTGTATGTTTGTATGTTTGACTGTACGTTTGTTTTTACTCCACGTGTAACTCTGTGTTGTTGTTTGTGTCACACTGCTTTGCTTTATCTTGGACAGGTCGCAGTTGTAAATGAGAACTTGTTCTCAATTGGCCTCCCTGGTTAAATAATGGTGAAATAAAAAATGTTAAATAAAGGTGATTTTTTAATATATTTTTTTATAATTAAATAATAACGTTTGATTGTTTTGAAGAAATCTAAAATTCTCTCTCCTTTGGACAGAAATATTCCACAACAAAGTGAAAATATATGTAGCACACACACACACACACACATAGTACTATGGTACCTTGGTGAGCCCGGTGAAGGAGAGGATAGCCATGGCAGTGAACATGATGGTGGGGATCAGCATGACTACAGCGGAGCCTATATTGGTGCTGAAGAAGGTGATGGTAGCCAGCCAGCCACTGGAGGAAGGAAATAGGAAGAAAACCACAACAAGGTCACAGCAAGTCCACACCTGTTCTAAAGGCAGGCTTTCCCTAATGATAACAATACTATCAGCTGTTAGGCCTACGGACGAAAATCAGGACAATCAATCAAGCAAATCAATCAAACTGTATAGCCCTTTTTTACATCAACAGTGGTCACAAAGTGACCCGATCTAGAACCCCAAAGAGCAAGGAGAAGTGGCAAGGCAACTATGGAGGAACCTTTCCCTAGAAGGATGTAACCTTGAGCGGAACCGGAGGGCCATACTATCAAAGCCAATGGGCGTGACTCTCCCACAAATAAAAAAAAACATTGGTGTTTTATCAGGCTTTTTCCAAGTAAAAAAAAACAACAAAAAAACATGACATTTTGGCCATCAATGGCCTTCATCAGACTGAACCTAGAAGGAAGAAACCTTGAGAGGAACCAGATTCCTGAGAGGACACCCAGGCTCCATCCTTACCAGATGCCCCAGCCTGGAATGCCTATACACTGGATGATGCTGATCACCACCTGGGCCATGAACACGAAGAAGAACGCCATGAAGTTGAAAGAGCTGTCAGTCCTACAAGGGGGGGGGGAGAAGTAAATCCAATCAGAAATCCAGGATTTAACCTAGACAGTGGAGGCTGCTGAGGGGAGAGAACGGCTCATAATAATGGCCGGAACAGAGCAAATGGAATGGCATCCAACACCTGGAAACCATGGAAACCATGTGTTTGATGTATGTGATACCATTCCACTGATTCCACTCCAGTCATTACCACGAGACCGTCCTCCCCAATGAAGTTATCACCAGCCTCCTGTAACCACTGTATATCTGGGGGGGAATAGCCTGAAGAAAGGGTTTACTCACGTCTCTCTGCCTCATCTAATGTAACACGGGCTGCGTTCAGTAAGTCAGAATGGTGTTCCAACGTTTAATTCAACAAAGACAGTACTGAACGACCAAAACGTTGGCGAACGTTAAACCATACTGAACGCACCCCAGATGTCAGAAAGAAGGATGTACTTACTTGAAGGCCTTGTAGATGGGTCTGAACCAGCACACGTAGGAGCAGGGGGTGAACAGGATGAGCCACAGAATAGCCATGCCAAAGTTAGTGGCTCCGCCCCCGCCGCACATCCATGCCAGGCAGCCAATCAGATTGACCGCCAAGGTGGCACTGTTGACTGTAATGATCACAGGTGGTCAAAAAAGGTTAAATAATGATATTAACGGTGGACCTTGCATTATTTACAATGCAGTAGCATTGGTCATGTTTTTAAATTTAATTTATTTAACCATTCAGGTCAATTAAAAACAAATTCATATTTACAATGATGGCCTGGTGTTCATTAGGGCATGCAACGGTAATGGAGAATGAGGGTGTCTGATTGGACAAGTCCAGGTCGTCCCTCTCTGTTTCAGTCTGTTTTCAACGGATTGGTGACAACTAAACAGGACCATCATGTTACTGTTTTCCCATTTCCTGTTAGTACAATTCCATTGTCTGGGACGGGGACCTTATGTAATTAAAGTACAACAGCACCGTCTGTTATTGGATGATTAATCTAGCAAAGTAAAGTTTAACTGGTTGCTTCAGATTTGTATGACAGTTCGCAGAGACAGGAAAGGTAACTTTATGATTTTGTATCTTCAGTATAGGGGAGAGATCTCTATGGTCTGTGTCCCAAATATAAATATTGAACGATAAAGAGAATATGCTGTAATTTGTATGATTTGTATTAAAAAAAAACACAAAATGAAAAAGCCATCTATTCAACACACAATACAGTGACTACTAGGCTAAAGGGCACAAACTAATGATAAACTATTGGGATTATTTCTAACATATATGTCACAGGACTTACTTATACAATCCCCAACCTGAATGATAATGCAAATGAAATGAAAATGATAATGAAAGGTATACAATCATCCATCTATAAAGATTACCATTGAAACTATTAGCTGCATTTTCAGCTCTTGTTGTCAAGCCAACGGTATAGATGGGAGGCTTTGAACTAGCGGATGTTGATTTAGATGAAAAACCATGTCAAGTAACAATTCTTGGCTGGATGCCTGAAAGTCTTATCAAAGAGCTTCAAACCAGCTACACCCGCCTTCCTGCTATACCTGTGTTTGTTTCCCATAATGCTTTGGGTGACGTTAAAAGTGATCTGAAAAGAAAGGCCAAACGGTAGCAGTAGCACTTAACAGCTTGCCGTTATGACGTCACTCAAGCAATCTACACAATAAATACGCAAAGGACTTGGTTAGAATGGGCCGGCGCTGCCCGGTACAGCACCAGAACCTCTAATCTTCTACTGCTTGAGTACCGACCAACTCTTGTAGAATATTAGCTCTAATACTTGATGACTAAAACCCAGTTTAACCAAGTTCAGAACTAAAAAGCATTCTCAATGGAAAAAAATGGTGTATAAGGCTTGCTTAATCTGTCTGGGAAACCCTATTTAGTGCACTACTTTTGACCAGGACCCATAGGGTCAAAAGTAGTGCACTAAATAGGGAATAGGGTGCCATTTGGAAGATATCCTGTGGTTAGAGACTGAGTCATCTGTGTCGGTTTCCCAGACAGAACCCTATGGGTCCTGGCCAAAAGTAGTGCACTAAATAGGGAATAAGGTGCCATTTGGAAGACATACTGTGGTTAGAGACTGAGTCATCTGTGTCGGTTTCCCAGACAGAACCCTATTGGTCCTGGCCAAAAGTAGTGCACTAAATAGGGAATAGTGCGATTTGGGATACCAACACACTCACAGATCCATAGGTAGTAGAGCTTCTTGCAGATGGAGCGGTGTACATCTGGGATCTCATTGAAGTCCTGATAGAAACACGGCTTCAGAGGGATGAAGCCAGGCAGGGGAGGGAAATTGTTTTCTGTGGGGGATAAAAGTAAGAGGCTCAGAATTTAACTTACTTAGTTAGTCAAATCTTGAATTAAAAACAAAAATCCAAGATAAAATATTAAAGTTAAAAGTATAAGCATTCAACCTGATCAACACACAAGTTATATTAAAACAGTCAGGTTACGCATTGTGTGCTATAATTGCATGATAGTAAAATGCTTATTAGCTACTTACTACTAATGACTTATATATCTTACAAAAGAGTAGCATGATTCAATATTCAATACAGAAATCACACTCTACAAAATATTCCCACTACTATACCATCCTTGTATGTATAAAGACTGTTCTTACCTGCCATTACAATTTGATATTTTCCTCCAGTTGGAAATAAATATAATTCAGACTAAAACTCAACACCTTAGAAATTATCCTGAAAAGAATATTACATTGTATCAATATTTCAGCAAAGAAACGTATAATTTTATGATCATAAACACCATAACTGCCTTCATATTATTCCAAGCAACAAACCGGTATGTAGGCTATCGGTATGAAATATGAAAAACCTTGAGCGCCCAATGCATGGGTCGGTTAACAGTGAAATTACGCCAAAACCGACTCTCCCTCCCAGTGTGCTTTGCGCTCGTAGCCTTTATAGCCCACCGCCCCCGCACCTACAATATGGGATTACAATCTAACATGTTACATCGATTATGCATAATATTCAATGGCTACAAACCCTACATTCTGATAGCCTCCTGAATACGGCCATTGTTGTCAGTGAGATATACATTGTAGACTGCATAAAATAATCTTTCATTTATTTTAATAAAGTTTGACAGTGTGATGATGGATATTTATGATATTTGCAGCTAACCGTTCAAACACTCATAGGTTGAGGGTGTTTGGATGAAGGGCATTTTCCCAGTATATATTTTTGCACCAAATGGCCCTATACCACCATACTGATAACAAACGATGTTAGGAGAGCACGAATCAATGCAACATTTTACGTTTCTCCGATGTTGTTATTCATTTTAAAGGATGGGCGGGATGTAAGATTCCGCTGTTTGTATGCTACAATTGCATCGTGATGAGCACTACTGTCAATGGAGAAAGGGGCGCCCTTCAGATGAGTAACCGTAGTAGAGACCTAGTTTACGACACGATGGAGTATTTTCAGCAGGACTCAATAAACAAGTCAAACGATTGTACCATTCCTGCCGCATGATTATTCTACATTCTATTAATGCACGGAGCATTTAGTAAATCTATAATTCTCCCAATCGTGTAATTGAAACAGAATGAGTGAATGAAATGAAATGTAAATAAAACGGTATGGATTCGTTACTTTGGAAAGGATCTATCGCTTACCTCTTTTTTTCTTCCAAAACCAGGAATGCTGTTACTATGCAACGTTCTTCAATTGCATTATATGACGATATTCTTTATGAAACACAACACGCGCTGGTGAAATTAAAACGAGAGACATAAATTCTATATTCGATTAAAATCTGCAAAAACCAAACGAGAGTTTGGGGGTAGAAAGCTATTCCGTGACGTGACGTTTCTCCTCTCTCTTTACGCACATACCCGTCCTACTAGGAAATGGTTTGAGGAAACGGAATCGTTGCTGGACAGAACTGTCCAGCAAGAAAACTGCTTACTAGCGGTATTTCACTCTCACTATCTTAAAGGAAAAGTTCACCCATGTTCAGTGTTATATTGTTTTTGTGCATCTCCGAGTGATGCTCTATTGATTCCCTGGGTAGTTTCATGTTTTCATGTGTGTCTAATTTATTGGCGTTCAAGCAGGTAGAAATTCGTCCGGTATGATGTAGCACTGTGATAAAGTCTCTCTCGCTACACTGAAAGTTCATTGGAATAGTACTTTTAGATCGCGAAAACATCTATCATTCCTGTCACTGATGTCAGATTTCAATACTGGCCGATGTCATAACTCGGAAGGATGTCTTCTCTCGAATGAGCCATTGATCATATTTTTTTGCGATATTCCTACCTAGAGAATTCTAGCACATTTGTCCTATTTGTCTACCAGAGATATTATCCAAAGAAGATGGGAATCTAATGAATGAAGAAAGTTTTAACGCCCGACCCAGCAGACAGTCGACCAATCGTGTTCATGTTGTCATGCAACGTAACGCGGTTGCTAAGCTTTTCGTCAAGCAATGCCTTCTCAATATCAGTGTATTTGTCGAATAACGTGCCTATTTTCCTCGAAAGTACGTAATGTCACGATTCCAAAACTATATAATATTACACATAGTAAGTTAATTATCTCACATCTCGGAAAATATTTGTAATGTTAACTTCTTGTTGACGAAATTCGTGATGTTTTTTTTGTTGCTAGCGCTCAATTAGACTCCCATTCAATCATTGAAGGAGAGCGCCCCTTGTCCCAGAATCACACATAATGCACCGCGCGGCCCTTTGACGTGGCATGGGAAACGTTTCCCATCTCCTCAGAAGTGCATCTGCTGTTGCGAATGATCTGCAGTTTGAACACGGTGAGATTGTATTCCTAAATTGATAGTGCAGTTTGTTTAGGCGATTTTATTGCTAACTAGCTACTTTACATGCTGATATTGCAAAAACAAAAAATATTATTTTCACATATTAGCGTTAAGCCTGCACTACTATAGTTTAAAATGTAGATGATAGCTGTTGAGGCGCATAATATCCTACAATTCTCTTTCTCTCTCTCTCTCATTTATATACAGTACCAGTCAAAAGTTTGGACACACCTACTCATTCCAGGGTTGTTCTTTATTTGGACTATTTTCTACATTGTAGAGTAATAGTGAAGACATCAAAACGATGAAATAACACATGGAATCATGTAGTAAACCATTTTTTTTAACAAATCAAAATATATTTTATATTTCAGATTCTTCAAAGTAGACATCCTTTGCCTTGATGACAGCTTTTGCACACTCTTGGTATTCTCTCAACCAGTTAGTCTCAACCAAAGCAGTCATCAAGGAAGAATCTGTTTAACACTTTTTTGGTTACTACATGATTCCATATCTGTTATTTCATCATTTTGATGTCTTCATCAAGATTATTCTAATGTAGAAAATAGTAAAAAAATTATGAAAAACCCTTGAATGAGTAGGTGAGTCCAAACTTATGACTGGTATTTTACTGGTATTATATATATACAGTTAAAGTCGGAAGTTTACATACACCTTGGCCAAATACATTTAAACTCAGTTTTTCACAATTCCATTTAATCCTTGTAAAAATTCCCTGTTTTAGGTCAGTTAGGATCACCACTTTATTTTAGGAATGTGAAATGTCAGAATAGTAGTAGAGATAAATTATTTATTTCAGCTTTTATTTCTTTCATCACATTCCCAGTGGGTCAGAAGTTTACATACACTCAATTAGTATTTGGTAGCATTGCCTTTAAATTGTTTCACTTGGGTCAAACATTTCGGGTAGCCTTCCACAAGGTTCCCACAATAAGTTGGGTGAATTTTGGCCCATTCCTCCTGACAAAGCTGGTGTAACTGAGTCAGGTTTGTAGGCCTCCTTGCTTGCAGACACTTTTTCAGTTCTGCCCACAAATGTTTTATAGGATTGGGGTCAGGGCTTTGTGATGGCCACTCCAATACCTTGACTTTGTTGTCCTTAGGCCATTTTGACACAACTTTGGAAGTATGCTTGGGGTCATTGTTCAGTTGGAAGACCCATTTGAAACCAAGCTTTAACTTCCTGACTGATGTCCTGAGATGTTGCTTAAATATATCCACAATTTCCCTGTCTCATGATGCCATCTATTTTATAAAGTGCACCAGTCCCTCCTGCAGCAAAGCACCCCCACAACATTTTTTATTTCACCATTATTTAAACCAGGTAGGCCAGTTGAGAACAAGTTCTCATTTACAACTGCGACCTGGCCAAGATAAAGCTAAGCAGTGTGACACAAACAACAACAACAGAGAGGTACACATGGAATAAACAAACATACAGTCAATAACACAGTAGAAAAAAAAGGGGTGATGCTGCCACAGTTGGGATGGTGTTTTTTGGGTTGCCCGCCTCCCCCTTTTTCCTCCAAACATAACGATGGTCATTATGGCCAAACAGTTCTATTTTTGTTTAATCCGACCAGAGGACTTTTCTCCAAAAAGTAGGATCTTTGTCCCCATGTGCAGTTGCAAACCGTAGTCTGGCTTTTTTATGGCGGATTTGGAGCAGTGGCTTCTTCCTTGCTGAGCGGCCTTTCAGATTATGTCGATATAGGACTCATTTTACTGTGGATATAGATACTTTTGTACCTGTTTCCTCCACAATCTTCACAAGGTCCTTTGCTGTTGTTTTGGGATTGATTTGCACTTTTTGCACCAAAGTACGTTCATCTCTAGGAGACAGAACGCATCTCCTGCCTGAGCTGTATAATGGCTGCATGGTCCCATGGTGTTTATACTTGCGTACTATTGTTTGTACAGATGAACGTGGTACCTTCAGGCGTTTGGAAATTGCTCCCAGGGATGAACCAGACTTGTGGAGGTCTATTGTTTGTACAGATGAACGTGGTACCTTCAGGCGTTTGGAAATTGCTCCCAAGGATGAACCAGACTTGTTTTTCTGAGGTCTTGGCTGATTTCTTTTGATTTTCCCATGATGTCAAACAAAGAGGCACTGACTGAGTTTGAAGGTAGGCCTTGAAATGTATCCACAGGTACACCTCCAATTGACTCAAATGATGTCAATTAGCCTATCAGAAGCTTCTAAAGCCATTACATAATTTCCTGGAATTTTCCAAGCTGTTTAAAAGCACATTCAATTTGGTGTATGGAAACTTCTGACCCTCTGGAATTGTGATACAGTGAGTTATAAGTGAAATAATCTGTCTCTAAACAATTGTTGGAAATATTACTTGTGTCATGCACAAAGTAGATGTCCTAACCGATTTGCCAAAACTATAGTTTGTTAACAAGACATTTGTGGAGTGGTTGAAAAACTAGTTTTAATGACTCCAACCTAAGTGTATGTAAACTTCCGACTTCAACTGTATATATAATCTCAAGAAGCAGCCCCTGCATAGAGGCACATTTCCAGTAAAATACACTGTGGGACTATTCCAACTTCCCCCAGCCCACGCCACCCAACGTCCTCCATCATCCAACCCTGTGAGCAACAGACACAACTCTGGAGACACTCTGCAAGACTAGTTATATTTTAATCGTGTGTCTTCAATACGTGGCCGGATACATGGTACCAGCAGAGTGTTTCGACAAGTTACCACAGACACAAAGTCAAAATTTACTATATTGTGAAAATGCATATAAACAAAAATGTAATTTTTGGTTTTAATTTAAGGTTGGGCATAAGGTTGGCAGTGTAGTTAGGTTTAAAATCACATTTTAAGAAGAACAATTATAGAAATGGGCGGGGTTTATGACTTTGTAGATGTGGCAACTAGTGATGTCCCCAGCAGAGAGGAAGAGGCAAAGCGAGAGGATTTACTCAGCCCAAAATCTGTCAGCGTGAGATAAGTGTTCTTGTTTTACCTTAGTGGAGATAAGGCTTTTTTTCTATTGAGGTCTATAAGAGTTTCGAATACCGTAAGGCTTCATTGATCGAATAGAAGTTTCGCAATGTTTAGTCTGTTAAAATGTACTGATATAATTGGATGCACGTGGAATTCCGACAACTTTGAGAAAAACGACTTGGTTTTGCCTGTTGTTCACACGCGTATCTGCCCTCTCATCGGCTAGAATTGTCCCAGCTGTTCGCGCCTGCCTTTGATCACTGAGCACATTTCCATTGTTAGAGCGGTCACTCAGCTATCTTGTCAATATATTACATTATCTTCGTTACCAGTCGAACCAGCGGTTAGTAACGGGCTCACTCAGGTAGGTTTATAAAGCAATACGTTTTTAATATCTCATCTAGTTATTACAAGTTGACAAGTACATAAAGACGTTTTAGTATTGTTTGTGAGCCAGATGTATTGCTTTTTGTCGGATATGCTAATTCGTTTATGCTAAGCTAACGTTAGCTACCCAGCTAGCTACCAGCTTCATCTAACGTTAGTTAACTTATCTTTCATCTTTATGACTGACCCAAGTTTTTTTTTAAGATAGCCTAAGCTACGTTTGTAAAGTAGCATTGTGTCTCTTTAAACGAAGTGTATTAATTATTTAACATTGTCATAATGAACCAACAGGTTTTGTTGACATATGGCACAACTATATAAACATTATTAGCTAACTAGCTATAGCCTGTGGCTGGCTACACATCCAATTTGCACTCAGCCTTTGGTGGTAAAGATTAAGTTAGTTAACTAGGTTAATGCCTTTCTGCATGCTTTTCTGAATCAATTCTGATTAGAAAGGTCCAGCCACATCTCTATGTAAATCTGATAGTGGTCCCTCCACATTTGAATGGTTTTACACTGTAGCAGTTCTCGCACAATCAATATTCTGTTTATACGTGTCCATTATTAGCTGTCAGTGATGTCCGTGTACACTTGGGACCTGCGACGCGTCTCTTATCTCCATTGTCTACAGTGTTGGAAATGCAGCCGCCACTCCCACCAGATGAAGTCAGGGAGCTGGTGTGTTCCTGTCTTCACAGGGACCCAGTAGCTGCTGACCTGAGATGCAGCCTGTTTGTTGCTGCTGCTCAGAGCTACAAGAGGGACTCACTGCTCAGACCCTACCCCCCCAGATACATCAGAGACACTGACACCAAGGAGTTTGATGAGCTGGTGAGGAGTTAGACAGGACAGGAAACACTGATATTTTCTCATATCAAAAGATAATATTTGACTTATAATTTAAACCTTCAGATGCAGCCTTTCTGCTAGAATTCAAACACATTATTCAGCGTCACTGTGTACCACACCTGTCCAGTTGGTGATGCAATGTACTGTAATCAGTACTGTACTGTGTTGATGTAGCCGGCTCTCCTAGGTTATAGACTCCTCTTGTGTTCCTCCCAGCTGTCAGATGTGAGCAGTTTGCCTGGTGTGAGGGAGCTGGTGAGATTGAGACCTGGCAAAGCTGACCATCATCTGGCCCTCACACACTGGGTTCTCTTCTCCAAGAGCTTCGCTGTGAAGACACTACAGAAAGATGAGGTAAAGGCAAAGTCAATAACATGATCACCTCACTATCAACATTCTCAGATGATTGGATGTTCCTGTCAGCTCAGCATTACCGTCTTATAACCTACACCTAGCGTTCACGTCAAAGGGGTTTGGATCTCTTGGCGTAACTGCTGGTATTCTGCTGACAGTTGCTGGTCCCGGGTTTTAGTCCTGGCCAGGGCGGCCCTTGAATATCCTTGTTCCCCCTCTCCTCTCTGCTGCCCCTTCACCAGTATGTCAAGCTCTGTAACCTGACAGAGGCTGAGGGGATCTCTACGCCGGTCCCGGACTTTCTGTTTGAGCTAGAGTACTGCGACCAGATGAACGTTAAGTTTGAGAAGACGCGGGCGGGACGCGACCTCTTCTATGCATTCCACGGCAGCCGACTGGAGAACTTCCATTCTATCATACACAACGGACTACACTGCCACCTCAACAAGGTCAGTGCAGAAATGTGGCAGTCCCACCAGGCCTGTCATGATGGAGATGATCTTTGGTTCCCAGTAGCCCTACTTGAGTATGGTTGATATGTTCACAGATAATTGTTATGTTGAGTCAATAGCCAATATTATCTATAGCATCATTTGAAGTTGCAGAGTAAAATCTAATAATTTGTCAGACCATTATTTAATTTTTTTGACTGACTGACTGTTGTGTTTTGTGATTTTCCCCCACAGACATCATTGTTCGGAGAGGGCACCTACCTCACCAGTGACCTCAGCATGGCGGTCCTCTACAGTCCCCATGGCAACGGTTGGCGCGACAGCCTCCTGGGACCGTTGCTAAGCTGTGTCGCCATGTGTGAGGTCATTGACCACCCAGACGTCAAGTGCCAGGTAAAGAGGAAAGGTACGTTTGCACAACCTCTAGGATACTTCATAACAGATGAGTGGAGACCCAGTACAGGCAGAGGTGGATATGACTTTCCTCTGAGTCTGGTTCCTCTCAAGGTTTCTTCCTTCTAGGGTGGTTTTCTTCTGTTTGCTCTTAGGGGTTGAGGCCGGGTTACTGTAATGCACTTTTTTTATGTAAAAAAAAAATAAGAAAAAGAAAGGGCTTTTTGATTAATTTGATGGACAATGCTACAGAAATGTAAACAACAGCTACCTCCTAAACCCTGTCAATAATTATTTCCCTAAACCTGTTTCAGACTCGGAGACCATTGACCGGCAGCGATCCAGAGCCAGGAACAGTGAAGGAGGAGAGGTCCCTCAGAAGTACTTTGTGGTCACCAACAATCAGCTGCTCCGAGTCAAATACCTGCTAGTGTACTCTCAGAGAAGACACCTGTCCAGGTTAGTACCTGCTAGTGTACTCTCAGAGAAGACACCTGTCCAGGTTAGTACCTGCTAGTGTACTCTGAGAAGACACCTGTCCAGGTTAGTACCTGCTAGTGTACTCTCAGAGAAGACACCTGTCCAGGTTAGTACCTGCTAGTGTACTCTCAGAGAAGACACCTGTCCAGGTTAGTACCTGCTAGTGTACTCTCAGAGAAGACACCTGTCCAGGTTAGTACCTGCTAGTGTACTCTCAGAGAAGACACCTGTCCAGGTTAGTACCTGCTAGTGTACTCTAGGAGAAGACACCTGTCCAGGTTAGTACCTGCTAGTGTACTCTAGGAGAAGACACCTGTCCAGGTAAGTCACCTGTATAGATGGAGCACTACTGTTAAAGTCCAACACCTCTTTGACAAACTGCTAACTGGATGCACAAATGCGGTCAAATATATTGGCACCTTGCTCTTAAAAATCGAGCAGAATGTTCTGTTTTTTCTTTTCAAAATTGGTTCAATGTTACCTGCAATTTACCACATGTGAGATGATAAATTACACAGGAAACAAGAATCATTGCCTCCAATGAAATGTATTTGAATTTAGAATAATTTAGTCGATTTTTACTTCAATCTCAATTTCACTTTAGATTATTATTGTTTTATTGTTCCTGTGCATTTGTAAATCAAACAAATACATTTTTTCAACTTCAAGTGATTTGATTAAAAAATAGAGAATCATGCAAGTGTGCCTATATATTTTACCATCTGTGTTATCTTTGCTGCCCTCTAGTGGTGTCTCTGTGTGTTGCCAGTACATTGGGAAAAGGATGAACTTTCCAGCTTGACGTCAGCAGCCACTTCAGATTTTCATTGCCGTTCCAACTCCTATATGCGTTTACTTCTTCTGTGGTGCAGATGTAGTCTTTTGACTTGTGTGATGTGATTTTTTTTTTTTTGTGATGTTTCCAGACATTCCCAGGGCAGGTCGTGGCTGGTCAGACATCACTTTGCCATTATGATGAGTCTCTACCTACTGCTTCTCATCTTCATCGGTACCTTCAACTCCACCACATTCCTCTCCTTCTGGAACCGGCTCTTCCGGTGACGTCATGGTGCTTTTCCACTTCAGCCCAAGATGGTCCAGCCTGAGGCTTCCTATGGGCTTAAACCCTGGTGTTTTACTAGGGAAATAGTTTCCTTTCCAACGCTTGGGCTTGACCCTAAGGCACGAGCGTGAAACTCATTCCACGGAGTGCCGAGTGTCTGCAGGTTTTCGCGCCTCCCTTGTACTTGATTGATGAATTAAGGTCACTGATTAGTAAATAACTCCCCTCAACTGGTTGTCTAGGACTTAATTGAAAAGAAAAACCAGCAGACACTAGAGCCTCCATGGAATGAGTTTGACACCACTGCACTTCAAACTTGGGAAGAGCAGTGTGTCAAGTTCAACAACGTGTGAAATTTCAACAGTTTCTTATGAGAAGGAATAGTTCATCTAGACATGGACCATTCTTCTCATTCATAGTGCCTTCCCTAACACAGAGACAGACCGGACGGACAGACAGCACAGGGGACAGACTGGACGGACCGCACAGGAGACAAACCGGACGGACCGCACAGGAGACAAACCGGACGGACAGCACAGGAGACAAACCGGACGGACAGCACAGGAGACAGACCGGACGGACAGCACAGGAGACAGACCGGACGGACAGCACAGGAGACAGACCGGACGGACAGCACAGGAGACAGACGGACGGACCGCACAGGAGACAGACCGGACGGACAGCACAGGACAGACCGGACGGAGACAGGAGACCGGACGGACAGCACAGGAGACAGACCGGACGGACAGACAGCACAGGAGACAGACCGGACGGACGGACAGCACAGGAGACAGACCGGACGGGACGGACAGCACAGGGAGCACAGAGACAGACCGGACGGACGACAGACAGGACGACCCGGAGGACGGAGCACAGAGACGGACCGGACGGACGGACAGCACAGGAGACAGACCGGACGGACGGACAGCACAGGAGACAGACCGGACGGACGGACAGCACAGGAGACAGACCGGACGGACGGACAGCACAGGAGGAGACAGACCGGACGGACGGACAGCACAGGAGACAGACCGGACGGACGGACAGCACAGGAGACAGACCGGACGGACGGACAGCACAGGAGACAGACCGGACGGACGGACAGCACAGGAGACAGACCGGACGGACGGACAGCACAGGAGACAGACCGGACGGACGGACAGCACAGGAGACAGACCGACCGGACGGACGGACGGACAGCACAGGAGACAGACCGGACGGACGGACAGCACAGGAGACAGACCGGACGGACGGACAGCACAGGAGACAGACCGACCGGACGGACGGACGGACAGCACAGGAGACAGACCAGACCGGACGGACGGACAGCACAGGAGACAGACCGGACGGACGGACAGCACAGGAGACAGACCGGACGGACGGACAGCACAGGAGACGGACCGGACGGACGGACAGCGGACGGACGGACAGCACAGACAACCGGACGGACGGACAGCACACAGGAGACGGACGGACGGACGGATGGACAGCACAGGGACGGACGGACAGAAACAGGAGACGGACGGACCGGACGGACAGATGGACAGCACAGGAGACGGACCGGACGGACAGCACAGGAGACGGACCGGACGGACGGATGGACAGCACAGGAGACGGACCGGACGGACAGCACAGGAGACAGACTGGACGGACGGCACAGGAGACAGACAGACCGGACGGACGGACGGCACAGGAGACAGACAGACCGGACGGACGGACGGCACAGGAGACAGACAGACCGGACGGACGGACGGCACAGGAGACAGACAGACCGGACGGACGGACGGACAGCACAGGAGACGGACCGGACGGACGGACAGCACAGGAGACGGACCGGACGGACGGATGGACAGCACAGGAGACGGACCGGACGGATGGACGGACAGCACAGGAGACAGACTGGACGGACGGCACAGGAGACGGACCGGACGGACGGACGGCACAGGAGACAGACCGGACGGATGGACGGACAGCACAGGCGACGTGGGCAAACAGGACAGACACCTTAACACTGTTCCCATTTCATGTGTTTTCCATCTTACATCCCTTTGTATGTACAGTATACATGGTTATCACAGCTATGGTTATAACACCCTCACATGCTGACAACATCGCCCGCGTCTCATGAGCGAGCGTTGCAAAAATACGTGTACACATACATGTTATTCAATCATTGCAGCCACACTGTTCACGCGTGTCAACGAGCGTCTTGCGAAGACGGCCAGCGCTTTGTGACGCTTGACGTGCTGTGAGTCTCTCCTCTCCCATCTCCTCATTGGTTTTTAGGAGCATATACTCACATGGGTGATTGAAAGATGAACTGAGGTCCACTATCCACTCAAGTTGGTGGTGGTAAATGCACCTTAAAGTTGGTTGCCAACCGCCATATTTATTTTCTATTTATTTCACCTTTATTTAACCAGGTAGGCAAGTTGAGAACAAGTTCTCATTTACGACACACAACAACACAGAGTTACACATGGAGTAAAACAAACATACAGTCAATAATACAGTAGAAAAATAAGTATATATACAATGTGAGCAAATGAGGTGAGATAAGGTAGAAAAAGGCAAAAACAAGGCCATGGTGGAGAAGTAAATACAATATAGCAAGTTAAACACTGGAATGGTAGATTTGTAGTGGAAGAATGTGCAAAGTAGAAATAGAAATAATGGGGTGCAAAGGAGGAAAATAAATAAATACAGTAGGGGAAGAGGTAGTTGTTTGGGCTAAATTATACATGTGCTATGTACAGGTGCAGTAATCTAAAGTCCGAAGAAGAAGCCTGAAGGAGGAGAGATTACTAGAAACTAACTAGGTTTCCCCTTTTATCTGTGGATTAATTATCGGAGTAGAGGACCTTGGGCATTTCAGGTAAAATAACAACCCAAGGTTTATATCCCAGGACAAGCTAGCTAGCAACAGCAAGCTAGCTAGCCAAATAGGACAAATTAGCTAGCAACAGCAAGCAAGCTAAATTGCCATATGTTTAATGCTTTTTGACCTGGGTGGACAAAATCAACATGCGCGCGATTGCGGACGCACGCAGAGCGGTGTGGTCAGCACATAAGACTGTTTTCACATGAAGGAAACCATGCTTTGAGTCATTTCCTGTTGAAAGTAAACGTTATCATGGAATACTATGTCATATCGCTGAGTAGCCTTTTTAATCACTAACAAAACAGGTTTTGAGGTCAATTTCAGTACATTGAAATTTCATATTTCCTTCATTAATATGTAATTTAACAGACGCTTTTATCCAATGCGACTTAGTCATGCATGCATATTTACGTATGGGTTGTCCCGGGAATCAAACCCACTATTTTGGCGTAGCAAGCGCAACAGAGGACCATTGAAAAGCATTGAAGAGAATAGGAATTTCAGTGTACTTCCTAAAATAACTGGAATTAAAATGGAATTGAACCTAACAAAAATACAGAGCATTCGGAAAGTATTCAGAGCCCTTGACTTTTCCCACATTATTTAAATGTTAGAGCCTTATTCTAAAATGCATTACATTGCCCCCCCCCCCCCCCCCATTCTACACACACACAATAACCCATAATGACAAAACAGGTTTATAGGAATATTTGCAAATTTATAACATTTGTTAAAGTATTCAGACCCTTTACTCAGTACTTTGTTGAAGCCTCTTTGGAAGCGATTACAGTCTTGGCTCCAATCAATTGAATTTACCAGAGGTGGACTCCCAAGTTGTAGAAACATCTCAAGGATGATCAATGGAAACAGGATGCACCTGAGCTCAATTTTGAGTCTCAAAGCAAAGGTTCTGAATACTTATGTAAATAAGGTATTTCTGTTTTTTATTTTGAATACATTTGCAAAAATGTCTAAAACCCTGTTTTCACTTTGTCTTTATGGGGTATTGTGTAGATTGATAAAAAAATAAAATAATGTTTTAATACTTTTTAGAATAAGGCTGTAACGTAACAAAAAGTGAAGGGGTCTGAATACTTTCCGAATGCACTGTAGGCAGTTAAATTTTGCTCAGTTTTAAAAAATGTTTTTATTGTTGCACAACTACTTACATTTTGCCTGCATCTGCCTTACGCTTAGCGAATATAAAATACTGCTATGATTGTTGCTTTCATCAGTAATCACTGCTATATCAGTCTGCAATAGTGTACTTCTGGGTTGTGTTCATTAGGGCACACAGTAGCAAAACGTTTCGCAACAGAAACAATGTGTTTCTTATTGGACAAGGAGTCCTGTCAATGTAGTCCTTGTATCTGTACATCTTTGTGGTCAACGTCTTTGTTGATCTGGTTTTTTTTTACCTCATGACAAGTGAAGGACTTTCCCTGGTTGTTATTAAACCATTTGAGTTGTCTTATGCTTTGCTGTTGTCCTTTTTATAATGAAAAACCACTTGAATTTGTCAAGAGGACCCTAATTCTTGAAGAGCTGTTATATATTCTTTATACATCATTTAATTGTTTTATTGTTATAAGATATTCCCAAAACAATCATATCATATATTTTGTATCACTTATGACATTTTCATTTCTTACAGTTGGATCTTAATCGTAACAAATACATTTGGGATTTTTATTTAAATGGTGGATTATAGCTGCAACATACATCAAGATTAGCTAGTAGGCTGTTTCTCATGAAATGTCACATCTCAACAGCACTTTACAAACTATACAAGATTAGACAGAGCCAGCGTAGCTAGTAGACTGTTTCTCTTAAACCTAAAGGATTTGAGGTTGGGAGTATTCAGATATTTCTATGTATAAAAAAAAAAAGTGAAAAGAATTGTAGATACTGTTGGTGTAGATACTGTTGGTGTAGATACTGTTGGTGTAGATACTGTTGGTGTAGATACTCTTGGTGTAGATACTGTTGGTGACTGTGGCCTGTAAATGAAAATTTACTGGTTTGTTGGATGATCCACTACTTGGCCAAAAGTATGTGGATACCTGCTTGTTGAACATCTCATTCCAAAATCATGGGCATTAACATGGAGTTGGTCCCCCCTTTGCTATAACAGCCTCCACTCGACTGGGAAGGCTTTCCACTAGATGTTGGAACATTGCTACAGGTACGTGCTTCCATTCAGCGACAAGAGCATTCGTGAGGTCGGGCACTGATGTTGGGTGATTAGGCCTGGTTCGCAGGCGGCGTTCCAATTCATCCCAAAGGGTTGAGGTCAGGGTTCTGTGCAGGCCAGTCAAGTTCTTCCACACCGATCTCAACAAATCATTTCTGTATGGGCCTCGCTTTGTGTACAGGGGTGTTATCATTCTGAAACAGGAAAGGACCTTCCCCAAACTGTTGCCACAAAGTTGGAAGCATAGAATCTTCATTGTATACTGTAGTGTTGATTTCCCTTCACTGGAACTAAGGGGCCTAGCCTGAACCATGAAAAACAGCCCCATACCATTATTCCTCCACCAAACTTTACAGTTGGCATTATGCATTCGGGCAGGCAGTGTTTTCCTGGCATCCGCCAAACCCAGATTTGTCTGTCAAACTGCCAGAGGGTGAAACGTGATTCATCACTCCAGAGAACACGTTTCCACTGCTCCAGAGTGGCGACGAGCTTTACACCACTACAGCCGACGCTTGGCATTGCACATGGTGATCTTAGGCTTGTGTGTGGCTGCTTGGCCATGGAAACACATTTCATGAAGCTCCCAACGAACAGTTATTGTGCTGACGTTGCTTCCGGAGGCAGTTTGGAACTCGGTAGTGACAGTTGCAAACGAGGACAGATGAATTTTACGTGCTTCAGCACTCGCCGGTCCCGTTCTGTGAGCTTGTGTGGCCTACCACTTTGCGGCTGAACCGTTGTTGCTCCTAGATGTTTCCACTTCACAATAACAGCACTTACAGTTGACCAGGGCAGCTCTAGCGTGGCAGAAATTTTACGAACTGACTTGTTAGAATGGTGGCATCCTTTGACTCTGCCATGTTGAAAGTCACTGAGTCCTTCAGTAAGGCCATTCTTCTGCCAATGTTTGTCTATGGAGATTGCATGGCTGTGTGCTCGATTTTATACACCTGTCAGCAACGGGTGTGGTTGAATACAGCCGAATACACTCATTTGAATGGGCTGTCCACATACTTTTGTATATATAGTGTACATCTATAGGTGTAGACAGAGTAGAATGTGGATGTTATCCTGTGGAGAGATGAGAAGAACCAGAAAAGCATTTGAAACACTTGTTTGTTGTATAACTTCTCATTGGTCTGTGTGTTCCTCCATATTGTAACTTTATCATGCTGCCTGTCCGTGGGAATGTTTTATGACAGCTGGATCCCTGAAGGTCCATTCTTATCTGTGTTTATTATCAGTGGACAACAGGACCAATACACGGGCTTGATAACAGTGGCGGCTAGCTTTGTTCACCGAGGAGTCTGCCATACACAAGCTATTATGTAAATATATCACTGCCTGTTCTATCCCTGTCCAGATAACACAAGTGTCACGGTCTTCCTCCTCTTCATCTGAAGATGAGAGGCGAGAAGGATCAGAGGACCAAAATGCGGCGTGGTATGTGTTCATAGTGAATATTTAATTAAAGAAAGTACTGAACACTGCATACAAAAACAATAAACCAATAACGACCGTGACGCTACAAATGAGACCTGTGCTGACACAAGCCACTAGCATAGACAATCACCCACAAACAAACAGTGCAACCCAGGCTACCTAAGTATGATTCTCAATCAGAGACAACTAATGACACCTGCCTCTGATTGAGAACCATACTAGGCCGAAACATACAAATCCCCAAATCATAGAAAAACAAACATAGACTGCCCACCCAACTCACGCCCTGACCATACTGAATAAATACAAAACAACGGAAATAAAGGTCAGAACATGACAACAAGGCTGTCCCTGTCCAGATAACACAAGGCTGTCCCTGTCCAGATAACACAAGGCTGCCCCTGTCCAGATAACACAAGGCTGTCCCTGTCCAGATAACACAAGGCTGTCCTGTCCAGATAACACAAGGCTGTCCCTGTCCAGATAACACAAGGCTGTCCCTGTCCAGATAACACAAGGCTGTCCCTGTCCAGATAACACAAGGCTGTCCCTGTCCAGATAACACAAGGCTGTCCCTGTCCAGATAACACAAGGCTGTCCTGTCCAGATAACACAAGGCTGTCCTTGTCCAGATAACACAAGGCTGTCCCTGTCCAGATAACACAAGGCTGTCCCTGTCCAGATAACACAAGGCTGTCCCTGTCCAGATAACACAAGGCTGTCCCTGTCCAGATAACACAAGGCTGTCCCTGTCCAGATAACACAAGGCAGTCCCTGTCCAGATAACACAAGGCTGTCCCTGTCCAGATAACACAAGGCTGTCCCTGTCAATGTTCTTGGATATCAGCTATTGGAGAGAAGAAGAAACACTAGTTTAGTCAGTAAGGATGTATTTATGTTAATGAACATGCTTTTGAATCGTAGTAATAATATGGAAATATGTTGTGCAATCTTGTATCAATAGTTTACTTACAAACTGAAAACATTTAGCAAAGGGTAGGTTTGCAAAACTATTTATAGCTTAGCATTTTATGACTTTAAACAATGATATTTCTCAACTGATATTTTAATCAATAAATACAGTATGTTCCCTCGGACCAGATTTATTAAACATTTGCATTAGAACAAAGTTGGTTCCAGAAGAAAGTTAATAGCTGAAAACTAATCTAATCACTAATCTGTCAGTTTTTTTATTTTTAATTTATCAACCAGGATGTACCTTCGTGCCCTACATTCCCCCTGGAAAATAACCTAAACATCCAAACTAGGTGTATAATATATATACATATTTTTTAATGCTTTCAGACTGTGTCCTACTTAACTGTGGTTTATCATATTTCACAATGTTTTTATTAATTAATACCTTTTGGAATTAAAATTGTTGCGGAGAAGCAGCTGACATCATCTTGATTTATTTGTTTTATCGCCGTCCTTAAATTTGATCGTGTGTGGTCTTTTAGAAGCCTGTGATTGTAACTGAGATATTAAACATGTCTGTGGAATAACTGATAACTCAGCTGCTCAATGAACACCTTCTTCTCACAAAAATGACCACCTGTACTTGTGAATTCGTTTTTTTTTTTCTCCCTTTTTCTTGATGACTATTTCTTCACCAGAAGCCACTTTATATAAGCCAGACAGACATCTGAAGGACGTTCAGAGAACAAACAGCCTATTGTTGGGCCAGGCAGTATTCCTGTCTTCTACTGACTTTGTCATTGTAGGCTCATAAAGACGGTTATTCAGTAACCTCTATGCAGGTGTACAGTGCGTTCAGAAAGTGTTCACACCCCTTGATTATTTCCACATTTTCAGCCTGATTTATATATATTTTTTTTTTTTGTCACTGACCTACACTCAATACCCCATAATGTCAAAGTGGAATTATGTTTTTACACTTTTTTTAAACAAATTTATTAAAAATGAAAAGCTGAAACGTCTTGATGTCAATAAGTATTCAACCCATTTGTTATGGCAAACCTAAATAAGTTCAGGAGTAAACATTTGCTTAACAAGTCACATAAGTCGCATGGACTCACTCTTTATGCAATAATAGTGCAGGCTGCATCATAGTGCTGGCTGCATCATAGTGCTGGTTGCATCATAGTGGTGGTTAAATCATAGTGCTGGTTGCATCATAGTGCTGGTTGCATCATGGTGCTGGCTGCATCATAGTGCTGGCTGCATCATAGTGCTGGCTGCATCATAGTGCTGGTTGCATCATAGTGCTGGTTGCATCATAGTGCTGGTTGCATCATGGTGCTGGCTGCATCATAGTGCTGGCTGCATCATAGTGCTGGCTGCATCATAGTGCTGGCTGCATCATAGTGGTGGTTGCATCATAGTGCTGGTTGCATCATGGTGCTGGTTGCATCATAGTGGTGGCTGCATCATAGTGGTGGCTGCATCATAGTGCTGGTTGCATCATAGTGGTGGCTGCATCATAGTGGTGGCTGCATCATAGTGCTGGTTGCATCATAGTGCTGGCTGCATCATAGTGCTGGTTGCATCATAGTGCTGGCTGCATCATAGTGCTGGCTGCATCATAGTGCTGGCTGCATCATAGTGCTGGTTGCATCATAGTGCTGGTTGCATCATAGTGCTGACTGCATCATAGTGCTGGTTGCATCATAGTGCTGGCTGCATCATGGTGCTGGTTGCATCATAGTGCTGGCTGCATCATAGTGCTGGTTGCATCATGGTGCTGGCTGCATCATAGTGCTGGCTGCATCATAGTGCTGGCTGCATCATAGTGGTGGCTGCATCATAGTGCTGGTTGCATCATAGTGCTGACTGCATCATAGTGCTGACTGCATCATAGTGCTGACTGCATCATAGTGCTGGTTGCATCATAGTGTCGGTTGCATCATAGTGCTGGCTGTATCATAGTGGTGGCTGCATCATAGTGCTGGCTGCATCATAGTGCTGACTGCATCATAGTGGTGGCTGCATCATAGTGCTGGTTGCATCATAGTGCTCGTTGCATCATAGTGCTGGCTGCATCATAGTGCTGGCTGCATCATAGTGCTGGTTGCATCATAGTGCTGGCTGCATCATAGTGCTGGCTGCATCATAGTGCTGGTTGCATCATAGTGCTGGCTGCATCATAGTGCTGGTTGCATCATAGTGCTGGCTGCATCATAGTGCTGGCTGCATCATAGTGCTGGCTGTATCATAGTGCTGGCTGTATCATAGTGCTGGCTGCATCATAGTGCTGGCTGTATCATAGTGCTGGTTGCATCATAGTGGTGGCTGCATCATAGTGGTGGCTGCATCATAGTGCTGGTTGCATCATAGTGCTGGCTGCATCATAGTGCTGGTTGCATCATAGTGCTGGTTGCATCATAGTGCTGGCTGCATCATAGTGCTGGTTGCATCATAGTGCTGGCTGCATCATAGTGCTGGTTGCATCATAGTGCTGGCTGCATCATAGTGCTGGCTGCATCATAGTGCTGGTTGCATCATAGTGCTGGTTGCATCATAGTGCTGGCTGCATCATAGTGCTGGTTGCATCATAGTGCTGACTGCATCATAGTGCTGGCTGCATCATAGTGCTGGCTGCATCATAGTGCTGGTTGCATCATAGTGGTGGTTGCATCAGTAATGGTTGCATCATAGTGCTGGTTGCATCATGGTGCTGGCTGCATCATAGTGCTGGCTGCATCATAGTGCTGGCTGCATCATAGTGCTGGTTGCATCATAGTGCTGGTTGCATCATAGTGCTGGCTGCATCATAGTGGTGGCTGCATCATAGTGCTGGTTGCATCATAGTGCTGGCTGCATCATAGTGCTGGTTGCATCATAGTGCTGGTTGCATCATAGTGCTGGCTGCATCATAGTGCTGGCTGCATCATAGTGCTGGCTGCATCATAGTGCTGGTTGCATCATAGTGCTGGTTGCATCATAGTGCTGACTGCATCATAGTGCTGGTTGCATCATAGTGCTGGCTGCATCATGGTGCTGGTTGCATCATAGTGCTGGCTGCATCATAGTGCTGGTTGCATCATGGTGCTGGCTGCATCATAGTGCTGGCTGCATCATAGTGCTGGCTGCATCATAGTGGTGGCTGCATCATAGTGCTGGTTGCATCATAGTGCTGACTGCATCATAGTGCTGACTGCATCATAGTGCTGACTGCATCATGGTGTCGGTTGCATCATAGTGCTGGCTGTATCATAGTGGTGGCTGCATCATAGTGCTGGCTGCATCATAGTGCTGACTGCATCATAGTGGTGGCTGCATCATAGTGCTGGTTGCATCATAGTGCTGGTTGCATCATAGTGCTGGCTGCATCATAGTGCTGGCTGCATCATAGTGCTGGCTGCATCATAGTGCTGGCTGCATCATAGTGCTGGTTGCATCATAGTGCTGGCTGCATCATAGTGCTGGCTGTATCATAGTGCTGGCTGTATCATAGTGCTGGCTGTATCATAGTGCTGGCTGCATCATAGTGCTGGCTGTATCATAGTGCTGGTTGCATCATAGTGGTGGCTGCATCATAGTGGTGGCTGCATCATAGTGCTGGTTGCATCATAGTGCTGGCTGCATCATAGTGCTGGTTGCATCATAGTGCTGGTTGCATCATAGTGCTGGCTGCATCATAGTGCTGGCTGCATCATAGTGCTGGCTGCATCATAGTGCTGGTTGCATCATAGTGCTGACTGCATCATAGTGCTGGTTGCATCATAGTGCTGGCTGCATCATGGTGCTGGCTGCATCATAGTGCTGGTTGCATCATACTGCTGGCTGCATCATAGTGCTGGCTGCATCATAGTGCTGGTTGCATCATAGTGTTGGCTGCATCATAGTGCTGGCTGTATCATAGTGCTGGCTGTATCATAGTGCTGGCTGCATCATAGTGCTGGCTGTATCATAGTGCTGGTTGCATCATAGTGGTGGCTGCATCATAGTGGTGGCTGCATCATAGTGCTGGTTGCATCATAGTGCTGGCTGCATCATAGTGCTGGTTGCATCATAGTGCTGGTTGCATCATAGTGCTGGCTGCATCATAGTGCTGGCTGCATCATAGTGCTGGCTGTATCATAGTGCTGGCTGCATCATAGTGCTGGTTGCATCATAGTGCTGGTTTTATCATAGTGCTGGCTGCATCATAGTGCTGGTTGCATCATAGTGCTGACTGCATCATAGTGCTGGCTGCATCATAGTGCTGGCTGCATCATAGTGCTGGTTGCATCATAGTGGTGGTTGCATCATAGTGCTGGTTGCATCATAGTGCTGGTTGCATCATGGTGCTGGCTGCATCATAGTGCTGGCTGCATCATAGTGCTGGCTGCATCATAGTGCTGGTTGCATCATAGTGGTGGTTGCATCATAGTGCTGGTTGCATCATAGTGCTGGTTGCATCATGGTGCTGGTTGCATCATAGTGGTGGCTGCATCATAGTGGTGGCTGCATCATAGTGCTGGTTGCATCATAGTGGTGGCTGCATCATAGTGGTGGCTGCATCATAGTGCTGGTTGCATCATAGTGCTGGCTGCATCATAGTGCTGGTTGCATCATAGTGCTGGCTGCATCATAGTGCTGGCTGCATCATAGTGCTGGCTGCATCATAGTGCTGGTTGCATCATAGTGCTGGTTGCATCATAGTGCTGACTGCATCATAGTGCTGGTTGCATCATAGTGCTGGCTGCATCATGGTGCTGGTTGCATCATAGTGCTGGCTGCATCATAGTGCTGGTTGCATCAGGGTGCTGGCTGCATCATAGTGCTGGCTGCATCATAGTGCTGGCTGCATCATAGTGGTGGCTGCATCATAGTGCTGGTTGCATCATAGTGCTGACTGCATCATAGTGGTGGCTGCATCATAGTGCTGGTTGCATCATAGTGCTGGTTGCATCATAGTGGTGGCTGCATCATAGTGCTGGTTGCATCATAGTGCTGGCTGCATCATAGTGCTGGTTGCATCATAGTGCTGGCTGCATCATAGTGCTGGCTGCATCATAGTGCTGGCTGCATCATAGTGCTGGCTGCATCATAGTGCTGGTTGCATCATAGTGCTGGTTGCATCATAGTGCTGACTGCATCATAGTGCTGGTTGCATCATAGTGCTGGCTGCATCATGGTGCTGGCTGCATCATAGTGCTGGTTGCATCATACTGCTGGCTGCATCATAGTGCTGGCTGCATCATAGTGCTGGCTGCATCATAGTGCTGGCTGTATCATAGTGCTGGCTGTATCATAGTGCTGGCTGCATCATAGTGCTGGCTGTATCATAGTGCTGGTTGCATCATAGTGGTGGCTGCATCATAGTGGTGGCTGCATCATAGTGCTGGTTGCATCATAGTGCTGGCTGCATCATAGTGCTGGTTGCATCATAGTGCTGGTTGCATCATAGTGCTGACTGCATCATAGTGGTGGCTGCATCATAGTGCTGGTTGCATCATAGTGCTGGTTGCATCATAGTGCTGGCTGCATCATAGTGCTGGCTGCATCATAGTGCTGGTTGCATCATAGTGCTGGCTGCATCATAGTGCTGGCTGCATCATAGTGCTGGTTGCATCATAGTGCTGGCTGCATCATAGTGCTGGTTGCATCATAGTGCTGGCTGCATCATAGTGCTGGCTGCATCATAGTGCTGGCTGTATCATAGTGCTGGCTGTATCATAGTGCTGGCTGCATCATAGTGGCTGTATCATAGTGCTGGTTGCATCATAGTGGTGGCTGCATCATAGTGGTGGCTGCATCATAGTGCTGGTTGCATCATAGTGCTGGTTGCATCATAGTGCTGGTTGCATCATGGCTGCATCATAGTGCTGGTTGCATCATAGTGCTGGCTGCATCATAGTGCTGGTTGCATCATAGTGCTGGCTGCATCATAGTGCTGGCTGCATCATAGTGCTGGCTGCATCATAGTGCTGGCTGCATCATAGTGCTGGCTGCATCATAGTGCTGGTTGCATCATAGTGCTGACTGCATCATAGTGCTGGCTGCATCATAGTGCTGGCTGCATCATAGTGCTGGTTGCATCATAGTGGTGGTTGCATCATAGTAATGGTTGCATCATAGTGCTGGTTGCATCATGGTGCTGGCTGCATCATAGTGCTGGCTGCATCATAGTGCTGGCTGCATCATAGTGCTGGTTGCATCATAGTGCTGGTTGCATGGCTGGCTGCATCATAGTGGTGGCTGCATCATAGTGCTGGTTGCATCATAGTGCTGGCTGCATCATAGTGCTGGTTGCATCATAGTGCTGGTTGCATCATAGTGCTGGCTGCATCATAGTGCTGGCTGCATCATAGTGCTGGTTGCATCATAGTGCTGGCTGCATCATGGTGCTGGTTGCATCATAGTGCTGGCTGCATCATAGTGCTGGTGCATCATGGTGCTGGCTGCATCATAGTGCTGGCTGCATCATAGTGCTGGCTGCATCATAGTGGTGGCTGCATCATAGTGCTGGTTGCATCATAGTGCTGACTGCATCATAGTGCTGACTGCATCATAGTGCTGACTGCATCATAGTGTCGGTTGCATCATAGTGCTGGCTGTATCATAGTGGTGGCTGCATCATAGTGCTGGCTGCATCATAGTGCTGACTGCATCATAGTGGCTGCATCATAGTGCTGGTTGCATCATAGTGCTGGCTGCATCATAGTGCTGGCTGCATCATAGTGCTGGCTGCATCATAGTGCTGGCTGCATCATAGTGCTGGCTGCATCATAGTGCTGGTTGCATCATAGTGCTGGCTGCATCATAGTGCTGGCTGTATCATAGTGCTGGCTGTATCATAGTGCTGGTTGCATCATAGTGCTGGCTGCATCATAGTGCTGGCTGTATCATAGTGCTGGCTGTATCATAGTGCTGGCTGTATCATAGTGCTGGCTGCATCATAGTGCTGGCTGTATCATAGTGCTGGTTGCATCATAGTGGTGGCTGCATCATAGTGGTGGCTGCATCATAGTGCTGGTTGCATCATAGTGCTGGCTGCATCATAGTGCTGGTTGCATCATAGTGCTGGTTGCATCATAGTGCTGGCTGCATCATAGTGCTGGCTGCATCATAGTGCTGGCTGCATCATAGTGCTGGTTGCATCATAGTGCTGACTGCATCATAGTGCTGGTTGCATCATAGTGCTGGCTGCATCATGGTGCTGGCTGCATCATAGTGCTGGTTGCATCATACTGCTGGCTGCATCATAGTGCTGGCTGCATCATAGTGCTGGTTGCATCATAGTGCTGGTTTTATCATAGTGCTGGCTGCATCATAGTGCTGGTTGCATCATAGTGCTGACTGCATCATAGTGCTGGCTGCATCATAGTGCTGGCTGCATCATAGTGCTGTTGCATCATAGTGGCATGCATCATAGTGCTGGTTGCATCATAGTGCTGGTTGCATCATGGTGCTGGCTGCATCATAGTGCTGGCTGCATCATAGTGCTGGTTGCATCATAGTGGTGGCTGCATCATAGTGGTGGCTGCATCATAGTGCTGGTTGCATCATAGTGGTGGCTGCATCATAGTGGTGGCTGCATCATAGTGCTGGTTGCATCATAGTGCTGGCTGCATCATAGTGCTGGTTGCATCATAGTGCTGGCTGCATCATAGTGCTGGCTGCATCATAGTGCTGGCTGCATCATAGTGCTGGCTGCATCATAGTGCTGGTTGCATCATAGTGCTGACTGCATCATAGTGCTGGTTGCATCATAGTGCTGGCTGCATCATGGTGCTGGTTGCATCATAGTGCTGGCTGCATCATAGTGCTGGTTGCATCAGGGTGCTGGCTGCATCATAGTGCTGGCTGCATCATAGTGCTGGCTGCATCATAGTGGTGGCTGCATCATAGTGCTGGTTGCATCATAGTGCTGACTGCATCATAGTGGTGGCTGCATCATAGTGCTGGTTGCATCATAGTGCTGGTTGCATCATAGTGGTGGCTGCATCATAGTGCTGGTTGCATCATAGTGCTGGCTGCATCATAGTGCTGGTTGCATCATAGTGCTGGCTGCATCATAGTGCTGGCTGCATCATAGTGCTGGCTGCATCATAGTGCTGGCTGCATCATAGTGCTGGTTGCATCATAGTGCTGGTTGCATCATAGTGCTGACTGCATCATAGTGCTGGTTGCATCATAGTGCTGGCTGCATCATGGTGCTGGCTGCATCATAGTGCTGGTTGCATCATACTGCTGGCTGCATCATAGTGCTGGCTGCATCATAGTGCTGGCTGCATCATAGTGCTGGCTGTATCATAGTGCTGGCTGTATCATAGTGCTGGCTGCATCATAGTGCTGGCTGTATCATAG